>NC_057795.1:506571565-506576308 GCF_018294505.1 Triticum aestivum
GATGACGGCGAGCTCCGCTCGGTGGTGTGCGCGAGAGGGAAGCAGAGGAGGGAATGGGGTCCAGGGGGAGAGAGGAGAGGTGCAGGGGGCGAGGGGGAGTGCGTGGCGTCTCCGGGCATCGAGGAGGGAGGCAACCAGGCAGGAGGTGGCCAGGGGGGGAAGCAGGAGGTGGCCGAGGCCTCTCGGGCGCGCGCCACGCCTCGCCTCTGTTCGTCCTCCTAGCAGAGGAGGAAGAGGACAAGGGGGAGGAGGTGGGCTGGGCCAGCTGGGCCGGCCAGATGGAGCTGGGCCAGGCTCTGGTGGGCTGCACGGTAAGGCCAGGTAACTTCCTTCTCTCTCTCTCTTTTCTAATTATCTCAGTTTTCTATTATTCTGTAAATTTAGGGCTTTATTAAAAATACTCAGACACTTTCAAAAATCATGAAACTAATCATGGCTACTGTTTAGAATATATCCAACAGTAAACATTTTAGTTTATGATTATTTGAGCATTTGAAATATTTAATAGCATTTAAATGCCCAAATGAAAATACTATATGATTTGATTCAGTGACCAAATATGTCCTGCAAAAATATAAACCATTTTTGGTAGATGCTTCCACCTCAAACCAGAAATGTTGAACATTTTTAGAGGACATTTTGAGTTCAATGAAAAAGGTTTTATTTTGACCCTAGTTGAATTCATTTGGTGCTAGGGCTTAGTCAATCCCCATCTCGGGTTTAAATGAAATTTAAACATGATGTAACACTCTAATACATGCACTAGGCATTGTCAGAACTAGGGATGTGACAGACTCCCAGGGCGGTGATGCGATCCAAGAGCTCGTTTACGGAGGAGAGCTCCATCGGATCTAGCTGCTCGGCAAATTCCGAGCTGACGTGAAGATCGCTTTTGATGACCTGAGAGGTCATTGTCGGAGCGGTGGCCGAACAGGCGGTCATAAGAAAACCACCTAGCCGGATAGTTTGGCCGGCGGCCAAAGCTCCCTTGACGACGGCACCGTCTTTAAAGACGGGAAAAGGCATCCTTCCTGATTGCGACGACATAGAGGAGCTCTCAATGAAAGCACCAATGTCAGTGTCAAAACCGGCGGATCTCGGGTAGGGGGTGCCGAACTGTGCGTCTAGGCGGATGGTAACAGGAGACAAGGGACACAATGTTTTACCCAGGTTTGGGCCCTCTTGATGGAGGTAAAACCCTACATCCTTCTTGATTAATATTGATGATGTGTGTTACAAGACTAGATCTACCACGAGATCAAGGAGGCTAAACCCTAGAAACTAGCCTATTGTACGATTGTTCTTCGTCCTACGGACTAAAGCCATCTGGTTTATATAAACACCGGAGAGGGCTAGGGTTACACAGAGTCGGTTACAATGGTAGGAGATCTACATATCCGTATCGCCAAGCTTGCCTTCCACGCCAAGGAAAGTCCCATCCGGACACGGGACGAAGTCTTCAATCTTGTATCTCCATAGTCTTGGAGTCCGACCGATGATGATAGTTCGGCTATCCGGACACCCCCTAGTCTAGGACTCCCTCAGTCATCTTCACACAATCCCATGTAATGAACAAGAATGGGATAAAGAGAGTTGGCTTACAATCGCCACTTCACACAATACATAATTAAGATCATACATCATTCAAAATACACTCATAGACCGGCTATGGTCAAATACAAATGAAAAGAAGACAACCCCAAATGCTAGATCCCCGATCGTCCCGACTGGGCACCACTACTGATCATCTGGAAACGATACATAGTAATGACCAAGGTCCTCGTCAAACTCCCACTTGAGCTTGGTTGTGCCATCTGCGCTGGTATCCTCGGCACCTGCATCTGTTTTGGTAGAATCTATGAGTCACGAGGACTCAGCAATCTCACACCCGCGAGATCAAGACTATTTAAGCTCATAGGTAGGAAAAGGGGTAATATGGTGGAGCTGCAGCAAGCACTAAGCATATATGGTTGCTAACATACGCAAGTGAGAGCGAGAAGAGAAGCAACGCATCGGTCGAGAAGCTAGAAGCGATCAAGAAGTGATCCTGAAACTACTTACGTCAAACATAACTCAAAACGTGTTCACTTCCCGGACTCTGCCAAGAAGAGACCATCACGGCTACACACACGGTTGATGCATTTTAAAGAAGTCAAGTGTCAAGTTATCTACAACCGGACATTAACAAATTCCCATCTTCCTCATAACCGTGAGCACGGCTTTCGAAACATAATATACCTTGCAGGGGTGTCCCAACTTTGCCCATCACAAGCTCTCACGGTCAACGAAGGATATACCTTCTCCCGGGAAGACCCGATCAGCCTCAGAATCCCGGTTCGCAAGACATTTCAACAATGGTAAAACAAGACCAGCAAAGCCGCCCGATGTGCCGACAAATCCCGATAGGAGTCGCACGTATCTAGTTCTCAGGGCACACCGGATAAGTCAGCCTACAAGTAAAACCAGCCCTCGAGTTGCCCCGTGGTGGCCCCGCAGTCTGCCCATTTCAGACCAACACTCGAAGGAGCATTGGCCCGAGGGGGGTTAAAATAAAGATGAACCTCGGGCTCGCAAAAACCCAAGGGAAAAGGCTTAGGTGGCAAATGGTAAAACCAAGGTTGGGCCTTGCTGGAGGAGTTTTATTCAAAGCGAACTGTCAAGGGGGTCCCATAAATCACCCAACAGTGTAAGGAACGCAAAATCAAGGAACATAACACCGGTATGACGGAAACTAGGGCAGCAAGAGTGGAACAAGTCACCAGGCATAAGGCCGAGCCTTCCACCCTTTACCAAGTATATAAGGTGCATTAATTAAACAGGAGATATTGTGATATCCCAAAATATCCATGTTCCGACCAGGAACAAACTTCATCTTCACCTACAACTAGCAACGCTATAAGAGGGGCTGAGCAAAAGCGGTGACATAGCCAAACAACGGTTTGCTAGGACAGGATGGTTAGAGTTTTGACATGGCAATAGATACGCATGATAAACAGTGGCAGGTAGAGCTAACATAGCGATAGAGCGAGTACTAGCAAAGCAAAGATAGAAGTGATATTGAAGGTATGGTCATCTTGCCTGCAAGGTTCTCGGAGTTGTCGAAGGCTTGATCCTCGTTAGCGTACTCAACAGGTTCCTCGTGCACATACTCGTCTCCCAGCTCTACCCAAAGCAAGAACACAAGCAAAGGAACCACAATAAATCACGGTGCAATGCACAAGCAACATGATGCAATACATGTCATGATATGCGAGATGCGATATGCAATGCGTATGCGTGCTTCGGGAGGAAAAAGGATGAGCAAGGCATCAACTTGGCAAACCAAGTATGCCACTGGAAAGATGAGATGATTTCGATTGAAATCGATATAAAGATCACCGGGAACGAATGAACGGTTTGCAAATGGCAAGCAAACCAAGAATGGCACAAAGCTGCGATTAACAACACGATGCTACTTAACATGCAACCAGAAACTATGCTACAGCACCCCAACATAAAAACAAAGCATATGGCAGTGATCTAAAGGAGATGCTTAACAAAAAAGGAACACTGAGCTACGGCTAAATCACACCATAACAGGTTCAAACAAGCATGGTGAAAGTGCAAAAAATATCATCTAGGACATGGCATAATCAGCATCACGAAGCAATGTTCAGAGCAAGTTATTAACATGCTACAGGAACTTATAATAGCAAAACAAGACATGGCATGAATCTACTCAAAGCATAGATCAAAAGTCCTTTAGAGACCATGAGCCAAAAAGGAGCAGAAGATATGATGGCACCCATGTAAACATAGCAAGTTTCGTTAACAGATTCAGCAAACAGAGCATGGCATAAACAGAATTACGAAGGCATCTTTGCAAGCTCGATGCACTCACTACAGAGCATTTCATGGTAAACTAAGCATACATCCATCAAGAAGACATGGCATAGAAGCTATACATGGTAAGAACAACATCATATCATACACAGATCAACTACAACAACCTTGGCAAAATTGAATAACATGTAAACAATCTGCCAGGAAACATTTTGAAGCAAAGGTAGAGCACGAAAATGACATGCTAGACTACTCCATAATTGCAACCAGGGGCATGTATGGATAGAGCATAACCATATGTTCAAAACACCCTTACTGAAGTATCTCAAAATATGCATGGATCTCTCTGTTGCATCAAGTTTACATGGCATGAAAATAACAGCAAAATAGGGACTAAAATTAGCAATATCACGAAGCCTAGTTTGCATGCTTGTGCTAGTCACCACATTGATCACAAAAATACATGGTAAGCACCTCTGTAAAGATGGCATGGCATAGATCAAAACACATGTAGGGCTCAAGTACATAAGATGCACACATCAATCATGGCAAAAATGACAAAAGTGCATGTTCTGATAAGAATCTAAAACTAACATTATGAAGCACTCTTCCAACAGCATTGCGGGCATCAAGATGAGCTCAAATGTAAATGAAGCAATGGGAGGAAATGATGTACTCGTCGAGGCGAACAGTTTGGTATGCTACACGCCCAAAACGGAGCCACGGGTGCAAAGTTGTGGTGCGACGAACATGCAACAAAATTACTGACAGGAAAGGACTTAGTGGATTTCGGGGGAGAAGAAGGTCAACCTAGTCCAGATCTGGATCCGGCTCGCACGCGGATCGAGGCGGCGCCGGAGTTGGCCGGGAGGAGGACAGAGACGGGGCGGCTGACGGCGGAGGACGGCGGAGGCGGCGGCC
>NC_057795.1:506576669-506585978 GCF_018294505.1 Triticum aestivum
CGACACGTGTACCGTTCCGGTTGGTCCGGGGCGGCGGGCGGACGTGTCCGGCCCGAATCGGACATGTCCGGCGGCGGGGAGAGGAGCGGGACTAGGGTTTTGCCCGAAAATTTCGGGGAGAGGCTATATTTATAGGTAGAAGGAGCTAGGAAGCTCCAAATGAGGTGTAGTTTTCGCCCACACGATCGTGATCCGATGACGGAGAGCATGGAAGTGACTTAGATGGGTTTTTGGGCTGTTTTGGAGGGTTGTTGGGCTGCAACTCAAAAGAGGCCTTTGCGGTTATGCGGTTAACCGTTGGAGTACCAAACGAGCTCCAAATGACCCGAAACTTGACAGGCAGTCTAACGGTGGTATACCAGTGCCACTTGGCAAGGCTCGGTCCATTCCGAGAACGTTTAACATCCGCACACTAAAAGAGACAAGAGGGGTGCGCCGGTGCATGTGGGAGTGTCGGATTGCGAAACGGACAACGGGGAAAATGCTCGGATGCATGAGACGAACACGTATGCAAATGAGATGCACATGATAACATGATATGATATGCATGACATGAATAAAATGCAAAACAAAAGAAAAAACCCAACCACGGAGGGAATATCATAACACATAGCCGAAAATGGCAAGAGTTGGAGTTACAAAGATGGAAAGTTACATCCGGGGTGTTACAACACTCCACCACTACAAGAGGATCTCGTCCCGAGATCTAGGACTGAAAGAACTCCGGATATTCGGAACGGAGGTTATCCTCGCGCTCCCATGTGGCTTCTCGGTCGGAATGGTGTGACCACTTCACTTTCAGGAATTTGATTGACTTGTTGCGAGTCTTGCGCTCGGTTTCTTCAAGAATAGCAATGGGGTGCTCATGATAAGAGAGATCTTCTTGGAGGTCAATTTCCTCGAAGTTGATAGTGCGCTCGGGAGTCTTGAAGCACTTGCAAAGATGTGACACGTGAAACACATCGTGCACGTTCGCGAAGTTGGACGGAAGCTCAAGTTGATAGGCGAGGTCGCCTCTTTTGCCAATGATCTTGAAAGGACCCACGTATCTAGGGGCAAGCTTCCCTTTGATACCGAAGCGACGAGTGCCTTTCATTGGAGAGACGCGGAGGTAGACATGGTCTTCGATTTCAAAAGCCATAGAGAATTTTGAATGGGGCCTTGCCCGAACTCGCTTGGAAGCTGTTGTTGTAGGAGAACTCGGCATATGGAAGACAATCTTCCCACTTCATACCGAAAGAAATGACACAAGCCCTGAGCATATCTTCAAGGATTTGATTGACTCGCTCGACTTGGCCACTTGTTTGAGGATGGAAAGCTGTGCTGAAACGGATGTTGCTGACCATGGCCTTCTGAAAGGAGTCCCAGAACTTAGAAGTGAAGATGCTTCCACGATTTGAAGATATCAATTGTGTAATGCCGTGCAAGGAGACAATTCTAGAGGTGTATAGCTCTGCCAGCTGAGCTGCTGTGATAGATTCTTTGATAGGAAGAAAATGAGCCACTTTAGTAAGCTTGTCAATGACAACGAAGATAGCATCATTTCCACGCTTGGACTTAGGAAAACCAGTCATGAAGTCCATCTCGATATGGTCAAACTTCCATTCCGGAATAGCAAGAGGTTGGAGGAGACCAGCTGGTCGTTGGTGTTCTGCTTTCACCCTTCGGCAGACATCACATTCATTCACGAATTGAGCAATTTCTCGCTTCATTCGAGTCCACCAATATGACTGCTTGAGGTCATGATACATCTTTGTACTTCCATGATGAATGGATAGGAGGGAATTGTGTGCCTCGTTCATGATGACTTTTCTCAAATCACCTTTTGGAACCACAATTCGATCCTCGAAGAAAAGAGTATCTTTGTCATCCAAGCGAAGCACTTGTATTTGGGAATGCCCTTGTCAATACCACGTTTCACCTTCTTCACCATGGTATCCAGGAGTTGTGCCTCACGAATTTGATCTTCCAAAGTAGGAGAGACTATGAGGTTGGCAATAAAGCCTTGAGGAACAACTTGAAGATTCAGGTTGCGGAAAGCTTCACAAAGATCCGGTTGAAATGGCTTGAGAATTAGACTATTGCAATAAGCCTTTCTGCTCAGAGCATCTGCAATCACATTCGCCTTGCCAGGAGTATATTCAATACTTGGATTGTACTCTTGAATCATTTCGACCCATCGAGTTTGTCTGGGGTTGAGGTTGGGTTGAGTGAAGATATAATTGAGGCTCTTGTGATCTGTGAAAATGTCCACTTGCCTTCCCAATAAGAAATGTCTCCATGTTATCAATGCATGGACAACTGCCGCCAACTCAAGATCGTGAGTGGGGTAGTTCTTTTCGTTGGGCTTCAACTGACGAGAGGTATAGGCCACAACTTTTTTCTCTTGCATCAACACGGCACCGAGACCTTGAAGAGAAGCATCATAGAACACTTTCAATGGCTTGGATTCATCAGGAGGAGTCAAGACAGGAGCTGTGACTAGCTTCTCTTTGAGGGTGTTGAAAGCGCCGTCACACTCAGGCGTCCAGACATACTTGACATGCTTCTGGAGGAGGTTGGAAAGAGGCTTTGCAATCTTAGAGAAGTTCTCAACGAATCTTCGGCAATAGCTTGCAAGACCAAGAAAACTGCGGAGCTGCTTGACATTCTGAGGAGGTTCCCAATTCACAACTGCAGACACCTTCGCGGGATTAACAACAATGCCCTTGGCGGAGATGATGTGACCAAGGTAAAGAACTTCATCAAGCCAGAACTCACATTTGGAAAACTTCACATAGAATTGATGCTCTCTGAGCTTGTCAAGCACCAATCGCAAATGTTTGGCATGATCCGACTTATTCTTGGAGAAGACCAAAATATCAATGAGATACACCAAGACGAATTCATTGGTGTAGGGGTTGAAGATAAAGTTCATCATGCGATAGAATGTTGGAGGAGCATTGACAAGGCCGAAAGACATGACAGTATATTCATAAGAACCATAGCTTGTTCTGAATGCTGTCTTGGGAATATCTTGTTCACGAATGCGAATCTGATGATAACCCATACAAAGGTCAAGCTTGGAGAATACTTTAGCACCTTTGAGTTGCTCGAAAAGCTCATTGATGTTGGGAAGTGGATACTTGCTCTTGATTGTCTTCTTGTTCAATGGACAGTAATCGACGCAAAGTCGGTCCGTGCCATCCTTCTTCTGGACAAAAAGAACTCCACAACCCCATGGGGATGAACTCGGTCTGATCAAACCCAGACGCTCTTGTTCATCGAGCTGCTTCTTCAATTCCTTCAGCTCCTTGGGTCCAAGCTTGTATGGACGCTTGAAAACGGGTTCAGTTCCAGGCTCAAGATCAATAACGAACTCGACTGGCCGATGAGGAGGCATACCCGGAAGCTCTTGTGGAAAGACATCATGGTACTCACAAACAACTGTAATTTGAGAAATAGCATCCAACTCGCCCTTCTCATTGAGAGAAAACAACCAAATGGTTTCATCACAAGCGGCATAGATGATAACATCCTCAGAAGGGTGTGTCAATTGAATTTGCCTGGTAGCACAATCAAGCTGAGCCTTGTGCTTAGAAAGCCAGTCCATCCCGAGAATTAGATCAATATCAGAGTCGCCAAGAACAACTAGAGAAGACAGAAATTTATAGTCGCCCATCTTGATACCGACATTTGGAACCATCAAACGAGAACTCATGGGCTTGCCCGGGGAAACAATTGCTAGAGTTCTATCCAAATATTCCGAAGTGAAATCATGCTTGGCAGAAAACGGTCTTGACATGAAACAATGCGATGCACCAGTATCAAATAAAGACTTTAGGAGGAATATCATTAACTGGAAGATTACCCATTATCACGTCAGAAGAATCCTCTGCCTGAGCTGCATTCATCATGTTCACCTTTGCATGCTTTGGATTATGCTTGACCACATCATTGCTTGAAGATCTCACAGGAGGAGGAGGAGGAAGGCGCCTTTGATTGAAGCATTTGTTTGCGTAGTGACCTTTCTGCGGCACTTGTTGCAAGTCACTTCTGAGAGCGGACGATGATAAGGAGCATTTGACCTTGGACTTGAGACTGAGACTTGTTCTGATAGCCTGGGTTGGGTGGGTGGGAAGATCCACGACCACCTGAGTTCTTCTGTTGTTAAGGCTGACGAAACGGAGGAGGAGGAAGGTAGAACTTCTGCTGCTTAGCTGCCACTTGTGAGGAAGAAGAAGACTACACCGCATCTCTGATTCTCTTCTTAGAAGCCTCACACTTGAGCTGAGCACCTTCTTGCTTGAGTGCCATATTGTAGAATTGATCAAACTGAGTAGGCTCAACAAGAACGAGAGCTAACTGCAGATCCTCTCTAAGGCCACCTCTGAATTGATAGATCATACTCTTCTCATCAGGAACATCTTGCTTAGTGAAGCGAGCAAGTTTCTTAAACTGCTTGTTGTATTCGTACACTAACATGTTGCCTTGCTTGAGATTGCGGAACTCCTCACGCTTGCTCTCAACAACACAGGTAGGAATGTGGTGAGCTTTAAAGTCCCGACAGAAGTCAGTCCAAGTAATCACTCGACCTCCTCTGGAATCCTTGTATTGCTGGAACCAATCAGCTGCTTGATCCTTGAGCTGAAAAGAAGCGAACTTGACGTAGTCCTCAGGCCTGACGTTGCTGCATTCAAAATGCTTGTTGATATCCACGAGCCAATCATCGGCGTCTGTGGCCTCGACACAGTAGCTGAAAGACTTCGGCTGATTTGCAAGGAATTTGTTGAGGGTAGGAAATTGAGGCTAATGATTGAACTGCCCTTGACATTGATTCCCTTGGTTGCCTTGGCCTTGGTTGCGCTCTTGCATGAGCTGGATCATCATCTGGGCATTGGCGTTTGTGGCTGCCATCAAAGCTTGCCATGCCTCCGGAGGCGGAGGTGGAGGTGGAGGGTTCGCCTGACTCGCATCATTGCGTTCCAGATTCTGACGCGTTGGCGGAGCCATCCCGAAGAGGGTGACATCCGTTAGCATCTTAATAGACAGATAGACAAGTTGAATCAACGGATAGAAATTGCAACATATAGTCTTCACAATAAACATTCGAACAAAGATGAACGAATGAATTCGAAAGCAAACATCACACGTCCATTAAGGTGAGAAGCCACTTGATTAGAGATTCATGAATGAAATAAACAAGGTACAACTGGAACAAATAAGTGGTAAGGATTACCCAATCACAAACCAAATATCTGCGGGAAGAAATGCTAGAGCTACTTGAATCCCACCTATAAACTCCCGAAAATTTCTGGTTATGCAATCAGGTGTTGGGGATACAGGGGAAGCAATATATCTCACCCGAACTAACAATCCCTACATCCAGCTGTATCCATCCGTCAACACATAACCAAGAAACCTTTGGAAATCGTTTACCTCAACCTTCGAAAAGCATCCGTTATATGAGTTATGGCAATACTCCCGAACTCCCGCCCCAGTACTGGGTGGCGTCGAGGTTATCTCACCAACAACTGCATAAAAGAGATTTTCGATGTCGGCAAAACTCAGGTATTCCAGAACTACAACGATAAAATTGTGACGACAACACCTCGGAGATCAACTCCCCGGGTCAATGCCACATAATAGACAGGAGGCACCAAGAACAATGTTCTCGTCACAAAACCATCGGAACGATTCCAAGATACCCGCGTGATCCTAAATTTTTTTTAGTGAAATTTGAGAAGAGGACAGTCAAAACATCTACGTCAGGAGACCTCACTAGAGCGATGAAGGGACTGAGGAGTAAAAAGAATCCTACTCTCCGATATATATAATCCTAAGACTCAAAACATTTATGTTCTAGACTCAACATCGCCAGCAAACAATCAAGCAGGGGGCTCCTAAGTTAGGAATGGCTCTGATTACCAACTTGTAACACCCACGATGCGGCTATATCTCCCACGTGTCGAAGCATGACTTAGAGGCATAACCGCATAGTGTTTTTGTCGCAAGAAGGGTCATCTTCACACAATCCCATGTAATGAACAAGAATGGGATGAAGAGAGTTGGCTTACAATCGCCACTTCACACAATACATAATTAAGATCATACATCATTCAAAATACACTCATAGACCGGCTACGGTCAAATTCAAATGAAAAGAAGACAACCCCATATGCTAGATCCCCGATCGTCCCGACTGGGCACCACTACTGATCATCTGGAAACGATACATAGTAACGGCCAAGGTCCTCGTCAAACTCCCACTTGAGCTCGGTTGCGCCATCTGCGCTGGTATCCTCGGCACCTGCATCTGTTTTGGTAGAATCTGTGAGTCACAAGGACTCAGCAATCTCACACCCGCGAGATCAAGACTATTTAAGCTCATAGGTAGGAAAAGGGGTAATATGGTGGAGCTGCAGCAAGCACTAAGCATATATGGTGGCTAACATACGCAAGTGAGAGCGAGAAGAGAAGCAACGCATCGGTCGAGAAGCTAGAAGCGATCAAGAAGTGATCCTGAAACTACTTACGTCAAACATAACTCAAACCGTGCTCACTTCCCGGACTCCGCCGAGAAGAGACCATCATGGCTACACACACGGTTGATGCATTTTAAAGAAGTCAAGTGTCAAGTTATCTACAACCGGACATTAACAAATTCCCATATGCCTCATAACCGCGGGCACGGCTTTCGAAAGATAATATACCCTGCAGGGGTGTCCCAACTTAGCCCATCACAAGCTCTCACGGTCAACGAAGGATATACATTCTCCCGGGAAGACCCGATCAGCCTCGGAATCCCGGTTCGCAAGACATTTCGGCAATGGTAAAACAAGACCAGCAAAGCCGCCCGATGTGCCGACAAATCCTGATAGGAGTCGCACGTATCTCGTTCTTAGGGCACACCAGATAGGTCAGCCTACAAGTAAAACCAGCCCTCGAGTTGCCCCGTGGTGGCCCCGCAGTCTGCCCGTTTCGGACCAACACTCGAAGGAGCACTATCCCGGGGGGGTTAAAATAAAGATGACCCTCGGGCTCGCGAAAACCCAAGGAAAAGGCTTAGGTGGCAAATGGTAAAACCAAGGTTGGGCCTTGCTGGAGGAGTTTTATTCAAAGCAAACTGTCAAGGGGGTCCCATAAATCACCCAACCGTGTAAGGAACACAAAATCAAGGAACATCACACCGGTATGACGGAAACTAGGGCGGCAAGAGTGGAACAACTCACCAGGCATAAGGCCGAGCCTTCCACCCTTTACCAAGTATATAAGGTGCATTAATTAAACATGAGATACTGTGATATCCAAAAATATCCATGTTCCGACCAGGAACAAACTTCATCTTCACCTGCAACTAGCAACGCTATAAGAGGGGTTGAGCAAAAGCGGTGACATAGCCAAATAACAGTTTGCTAGGACAAGATGGTTAGAGGTTTGACATGGAAATAGGGAGGCATGATAAACAGTGGTAGGTAGAGCTAACATAGCGATAGAGCGAGTACTAGCAAAGCAAAGATAGAAGTGATATCGAAGGTATGGTCATCTTGCCTGCAAGGTTCTCAGAGTTGTCGAAGGCTTGATCCTCGTTAGCGTACTCAACAGGTTCCTCGTGCACGTACTCGTCTGCCGGCTCTACCCAAAGCAAGAACACAAGCAAAGGAACCACAATAAATCACGGTGCAATGCACAAGCAACATGATGCAATACATGTCATGATATGCAAGATGTGATATGCAATGCATATGCGTGCTCCGGGAGGAAAAAGGATGAGCAAGGCATCAACTTGGCAAACCAAGTATGCCACTGGAAAGATGAGATGATTTCGGTTGAAATCAATATAAAGATCACCGGGAACGGATGCACGGTTTGCAAATGGCAAGCAAAACAAGAATGGCACAAAGTTGCGATTAACAGCATGATGCTACTTAGCATGCAACAAGAAACTATGCTACAGCACCTCAACATAAAAACAAATCATATGGCAGTGATCTACAGGAGATTCTTAACAAAAAGGAACACTGAGCTTCGGCTAAATCACACCATAACAGGTTCAAACAAGCATGGTGAAAGTGCAAAAAATATCATCTAGGACATGGCATAAACAGCATCATGAAGCAATGTTCAGAGCAAGTTATTAACATGCTACAGGAACTTATAATAGCAAAACAAGACATGGCATGAATCTAATCAAAGCATATATCAAAAGTCCCTTAGTGACCATGAGCCAAAAAGGACCAGAAGATATGATGGCACCCATGTAAACATAGCAAGTTTCGTTAACAGATTCAGCAAACAGAGCATGGCATAAACAGAATTACGAAGGCATCTTCGCGAGCTCGATGCACTCACTACAGAGAATTTCATGATAAATTAGGCATACATCCATCAAGAAGACATGGCATAGAAGCTATACATGGCAAGAACAACATCATAGCATACACGGATCAACTACAACAACCTTGGCAAAATTGAATAACATGTAAACAATCTGCCAGGAAACATTTTGAAGCAAAAGTAGAGCACGAAAATGACATGCTAGACTACTCCATAATTGCAACCAGGGGCATAGATGGATAGATCATAACCATATGTTCAAAACACCCTTACTTAATTATCTCAAAATATGCATGGATCTCTCTGTAGCATCAAGTTTACATGGCATGAAAATAACAGCAGAACAGGGACTAAAATCAGCAATATCACGAAGCCTAGTTTGCATGCTTGTGCTAGTCACCACATTGATCATAAAAATACATGTTAAGCACCTCTGTAAAGATTGCATGGAATAGATCAAAACACATGTAGGGCTCAAGTACATAAGATGCACACATCAATCATGGCAAAAATGACAAAAGTGCATGTTCTGATAAGAATCTGAAACTAACATTATGAAGCACTCTTCCAACAGCATTGCGGGCATTAAGATGAGCTCAAATGAAACTGATTCAATGAGATGAAATTATGTACTCGTCGAGACGAACAATACGGTATGCTACACGCCCAAAACGGAGCGACGGGCGGAAGGTTGTGGTGCGACGAACATGCAACAAAATTACTGACAGGAAAGGACTTAGTGGATTTCGGGGGAGAAGAAGGTCAACCTAGCCCAAATCTGGATCCGGCTCGCACGCGGATCGACGCGGCGCCGGAGTTGGCCAGGAGGAGGACGGAGACGGGGCGGCTGACGGCAAAGGACGGCGGAGGCGGGCGGCGGCGGCGGCCGGCGGCGAGGCGCGGAGGAGCGCAGCGGCGGGCGGCCGAGGCGGCGCGGACGGTGGGGCCGGGCGGCGGGGCGCGGCCTTCGGGGCGATGGGGGCGCGGGCCGCG
>NC_057795.1:506586411-506606473 GCF_018294505.1 Triticum aestivum
CGGGCGCTGGAGTGACACGTGTCGCGTTTCGGTTGGTCCAGGGCGGCGGGCGGACGTGTCCGGCCCGAATCGGACACGTCCGGCGGCGGGAGAGGAGCGGGACTAGGGTTTTGCCCGAAAATTTCGGGGAGAGGCTATATTTATAGGTAGAAGGAGCTAGGAAGCTCCAAATGAGGTGTAGTTTTCACCCACACGATCGTGATCCGAGGACGGAGAGCATGGAAGTGACTTAGATGGGTTATTGGGCTGTTTTGGAGGGTTGTTGGGCTGCAACTCAAAAGAGGCCTTTGCAGTTATGCAGTTAACCATTGGAGTACCAAACGAGCTCCAAATGACCCAAAACTTGACAGGTAGTCTAACGGTGGTATACCAGTGCCACTTGGCAAGGCTCGGTCCATTCGGAGAACGTTTAACATCCGCACACTAAAAGAGACAAGAGGGGTGCGCCGGTGCATGTGGGAGTGTCGGATTGCGAAACGGACAACGGGGAAAATGCTCGGATGCATGAGACGAACACGTATGCAAATGAGATGCACATGATGACATGATATGATATGCATGACATGAATAAAATGCAAAACAAAAGACAAAACCCAACCACGGAGGGAATATCATAACACATAGCCGAAAATGGCAAGAGTTGGAGTTACAAAGATGGAAAGTTACATCCGGGGTGTTACAACAACTTATGGGGGGTGAATAGCCGCTTTAAAATAATTATGGTTTAGGCTTGAACAAATGCGGAATAAACCTAGTGGTTAATTTGCCAAGCACAAAACCTACAACAAGTAGGCTCACCTATGTGCACCAACAACTTATGCTAAGCAAGATAAACAACTAAGTGATAGCACAAGATATATAACATGAAACACTATGGCTATCACAAAGTAAAGTGCATAAGTAAAGGGCTCGGGTAATTGATAACGAGGCACGCAGAGACGACGATGCATCACGAAGTTCACACCCTTGCGGATGCCAATCTCCGTTTGGAGCGGTGTGGATGCACAATGCTCTCTAAGGAGCCACTAGGGCCACCATAATCTCCTCACGCCCATGTGATGTATACTACACAACCTTCTTCTTGTAGACGTTGTTGGGCCTCCAAGTGCAGAGGTTTGTAGGACATTAGCAAATTTCCCTCAAGTGGATGACCTAAGGTTTATCAATCCGTGGGAGGCGTAGAATGAAGATGGTCTCTCTCAAACAACCCTGCAACCAAATAACAAAGAGTCTCTTGTGTCCCCAACACACCCAATACAATGGTAAGTTGTATAGGTGCACTAGTTCGGTGAAGACATGGTGATACAAGTGCAATATGGATGGTAGATATAGGTTTTTGTAATCTGAAATTATAAAAATAGCAAGGTAAATAATGATAAAAAGTGAGCGCAAACGGTATTGCAATGCTAGGAAACAAGGCCTAATGTTCATACTTTCACTAGTGCAAGTTCTCTCAACAATAATAACATAACTGGATCATATAACTATCCCTCAACATGCAACAAAGAGTCACTCCAAAGTCACTAATAGCGGAGAATAAACGAAGAGATTATTGTAGGGTGCGAAACCACCTCAAAGTTATCCTTTCTGATCGATCTATTCAAGAGTCCGTAGTGAAATAACATGAAGCTATTCTTTTTGTTCGATCTATCATAGAGTTTGTACTAGAATAACACCTTAAGACACAAATCAACCAAAACCCTAATGTCACCTAGATACTCCAATGTCACCTCAAGTATCCATGGGCATGATTATACAATATGATCACACAATCTCAGATTCATCTATTCAACCAACACAAAGTACTTCAAAGAGTGCCCCAAAGTTTCTAACGGAGATTCAAGACGAAAACGTGTGCCAACCCCTATGCATAAGTTCACTGAATCCGCAAGTTGATTACCCAAACATACATCAAGTAGATCACGTGAATATCCCATTGTCACCACAGATAAGCATGTCAAGACATACATCAAGTGTTCTCAAATCCTTAAAGACTCAATCTGACAAGATAACTTCAAGGGGAAAACTCAATTCATCACAAGAGAGTAGAGGGGGAGAAACATCATAAGATCCAACTATAATAGAAAAGCTTGCGATACATCAAGATAGTATCAACTCAAGAACACAAGAGAGAGAGAGAGAGAGAGAGATCAAACACATAGCTACTGGTACATACCCTCAGCCCCGAGGGTGAACTACTCCCTCCTTGTCATGGAGAGCACCGTGATGATGAAGATGGCCACCAGTGATGGATCCCCCTCCCGCAGGGTGCCGGAACAGGGTCTCGATTAGTTTTTGGTGGCTACAGAGGCTTGCGGCGGAGAAACTCCCAATCTATTCTGCTCCTCGGAGGTTTCAGTATTTATAGAAATTTTTGGCGTAGGTCTCACGTCAGGGGGGTCTCCTGGCTGTCCACGAGGCAGGGGGGCGCGCCCAGGGGGGTGGGCACGCCCTACACCCTTGTGGGAAGCCCAGGACTCTTCTGGCCCAACTCTTTCACCCCAGGGGCTTCTTTTGGTCCATAAAAAATCATCAAAAATTGGCACGTCAATTGGACTCCGTTTGATATTCCTTTTTTGTGAAATACTAAAATGGGCAAAAAAACAACAACTTGGACTAGGCCTCCGGTTAATAGGTTAGTCCCAAAAATAATATAAAAGTGTATAATAGAGCCCATTAAACATCTAAAACAGATAATATAATAGCATGAATACTTCATAAATTATAGATACGTTGGAGACATATCACCCCGCACAATGCAAGAAGTCGTGATTCCACTAAGAGACCCTTGAGGGCGATCACCGAACCCGTACAAGTGGAAACCCTTGGGGACGGTCACCGAACCCGTACAAGTGGCAACCCTTGGGGACAGTCACCGAACCCGTACACTTTGGCAACCTTTGGGGGCGGTCACCAGTACCTGTCAAATCTCTCGGGGCAATCTCCACAACCTAATTGGAGACCCAGACGCTTGCCCGGAGCTTTACACCACAATGATTGAGCTCCGACAACACCAACCGTCTAGGGCACCAAGGCACCCAAGCGGAACAAGCTCTAGGGTGCCCAAACACCCAAGAGTAACAAGCTTCTTAACTTCACTTCTACGTATCACCGTGGAGAACTCAAACCGATGCATCAAATGCAATGGCAAGGGAACACGAAGTGCCACTACAAAAAAATACACTTCCGTGATGATACGTGTTTGTCACAGTAGGTCACGTTTTCTGTCATGCATGTACATCCATGACGATTTTATGACAGAATCAAGATAGTCATACATGTGTTGTCGTAGAAGTGTTACATGACATTACCAAAATTATCATCACGGAAGTGTCCACTTTCATGACAATAAATCACGCGTCAGAGAAGTGATTTCATCAAGGGTGACCGACACATGGCATCCACCATAACGTAACGCCGTTAAGTATCGGGTCGGGTTTTGGGTCCGATAACCCGTCAATAGCCCGGACCAATGGGAAATTTCCACGTGTAAAATTCTCATAGGCCGGATGAAACACCTGTCGGCTCGTCAGTGGGTCAGATAGGGGCCTATGATATGTCGACACGTGTGACGGCCCACCACTGGCCCATTTATCTTACAAAGCCGGCCCGTTTCACTTGGTCAAAAGTTAGCGGGCTGGGCCATGAAAAGCTTGTTAATGATCTCTTCGCAAATAGCCCATTTTACGGCCTGGTAACTCACGGCCCGTTAGGGCCTAATGGAAATCGGCCCAACAACATCATGTGGGCCGTCGAATATAACACCAGCCCATTTCACTTTCGGCCCATGTATGGCCCACGACGTCTTTCGTCCCATATGAGGCCTTCATATCTTTAGGCCCTTTAGAGGCCCCCGGTGACTGTAGCCCATAATGAACAGTAAATTTCTTTATACCCGTTAACGACCCATGATTCACACGGGCCGTTTCCAGCCCGTGTTAGCTTTCGGCCTATTGACGGCCCATACGTTCTTGGGCTCCTTTCCGGCCCTCTATTACTTCCGGTCCGTTACTGGCCTGTTCCCCTAATGGGCCATATTCGGCCCGTGGCAAGAGTCGGCCTGTTTCTGGCCTGTTAACCCGTAGCACCGTTTCCAGCCCATCCTATATTTTGGCCCATTAACGACCCGTTATGCCTGTGACAGAATTAAGCCTTTGTTGTCCTCCGGTTTGTTAACGACCCGTTACCATGCTGGGACGATACCAATTACGCCCATTTACGGCCCATGTACATCCATTTATCCGACGGCCCGAGGCCCACCGATTCTACGCCCCTGTTGGAGGTCCATTTATCGATGACCCGTAGAAGACCCATGGATCCTACGGCCCGTAGCAGGGTCAAGGTTACCACGGTCCATATATGGCCCATGGTTGTTGCGGCCACTAGCGAACCAGGGAAAAAGAAGACTAGGAAATAAATAAGCCCGAAACTAACACTAAGCTATTAAGGCAATTGCACAGATTACATCCACTCGGCATCAAAGATCGCCACTAGTGCAAATATAGGGAACACGCTACACTATACAAAAATGGCTTGCTATTTTCTTCAGCCGGTGGCTGCACGTTAAGAACAAAATTTTGTATCGCACCAAAACAAATTACAACTATAAAACAAAAGGAAGGTTGGCATAAAAGTTAATAGTCTAGCAGATAAATGCACCACCAGAAGTTCAGAAGCTCAGTTCATTTGACCTGACTGTTACGTTTTCATGTTGTATTGTCCGATGGAGCACCATAACCTTCGCCTTCATTTCTCCTTGGCTCCTGAACAACATAGCAAATGTCTGATATTCTGGTTTCAAAACAATGCATATCTTGACGACATCGAACAATGTCTCTCCTTGTTTCACAAAGGGTCTTTGTTAGGGAATGGACTTGTGTCTAGAGCGCAGATACATCATTGTTTTGAGCTTGCATATCTTGATCATGAGGCAGTTTGGACGAGATTGCCTTAACAACCAACCCAGTATTACACAGGAACGTGCTTTTGGCATTGTTAGTGGATAGGTACTGACCCAATGCAGCAAGAGCTGACATTGCGGTTATAGTTGCCTCACCACCTTCAAAAGGTGGCGGTTCCACCATTTTTCCATAGCTTGCTAAAAAGTTGAGTTACCAGAACAGAAGATATTAAGGAGGCAGCGAAACCAAACAAAATAGCTTTGGTCTATATATAGAACTTATTCGGGTGAACCCATGTAAAATATTAGTTATATTTTATTGCAAAGTACATAATAAAACCAAGTTCCAAACATATGACCATGTACCATCGCTAATGTATTGTCTATTTCTTCACATTGTATTGAGGTCTAAGGATGAAGAGACGAAGTTTATAATATGGTAAGCATAGTATGACATCATTCATATGACAAAACAACTGAGAACAGATAAACATGCAATTGTAACGTTGTGTGGGCAAGTCCAGCACGGACTAGATTACAGGTCAAGATCAATGGAACATCACTTCACTCTTTTAAACCTTGTAAGGTGCAATGATACACTAAGACAATTGTGTATAAAATTGAAAAGAGTAATAGACATTGGCTGCAAACCATGCAGTTCGAGGCACAAGTCAGAGTAAGTAGTAGTTAAAAGGCATGAGGATTAAGGACTTACAACAGTGGCTTTGACTGGTGTAGTCATGCCCTTGTTCTTGCTGGTGTGACAGTCCTTGAAGATTTCCACAACATTTGGTTCAGGTACTTTTTGGTCCTTGTGGGCTTTCGTCTTCATTTGGAACAAGTCAATATAGATCTGATAATATGGTACAACAAAAAGAGTGAAATAGTAGCTAATTAGAAGAGCCTGCCGTCTGTTGGAATTTCACTTTCGTACGGTTGGCCTTGTTCTTTGAACTGTTCACCTACAAGAAGATAGATTTGTGTGGCACATGCGTAAATAGGACATCAACATGTGATCTGATCACATATATATAATGTACCTGATACTTCGGGTCAAACCAGTGTTTAACGAGGCCTCTCCAGTCTTTTTTGAGAATCAGTGACGGTGGGAGAGGCTCCCACTGACTTTTGTATTACTCATAGTGGAATAGTTACATGTGTGTTACAATGGGTTTTAGGCCCCCCCGGCCAAAATGGTTTCCCAAAGTAGAGACTATTGGCCTAAATTTACAATGTAATCAGGGAGAAAAGGATGGAGTCTCTCTGGACAGTTATGTACTACCAGTTCCAACAGATTTTTTAACCTAGCTAGCCATGCCACGAAGGAGTGTGGAACCCCCCTGAAGTGTTGGTTATTTCTCTCCATCCACAGGCTCCAAGCAGCAAGCAAAAAGATGTCCATGAATAGTGGTCGACGCCAACTCTCCCTCCCCCCATGCAAGATGGCTAATCTGTTGGTTCCTCCCCGCCAGGACATACCAACCTTTCTCCAGCAACGCTGGCTGAAGGGGCACGTGAAGAAGAGGTGCTCCAAAGTTTCCTCGGGGGGTTCTGATAGAACATGCAAGCATAATTATCCCCGGCTACAGCAAAATGTCGTTGCCTCAGCATGTTTCTAGTGTTCAAGCGATCGACCAGGAGCAACCACCCGAACAGTATGAACTTGATCGGGCTTTTGGAGTTCCATAGCCAACCGAATGCTTCGTGAGCCACCACATGCCTGAAACAGTGGTTATAGTATTTTTTGGAAGAGAAACGCCCAAGATCACAGACCCAAGTGTCGGCACAATCTCTGTCCAGTTCGATGTGTGCAGACCCACGTTGAATCTCCCTGATCTCCTCCCTGGTCTGGATCGAAAGAGGCAAGTTGAAAAGCGTGGCCGGGTCAGTGGTCACAAGAACCTTGGCAATGGAGTCATCCTCGTTCAGGGCAAAGGAGAAGGCTCGAGGATACATGTCCATCAGCGTGGAGTCATCATCACCGAACCAGATATCTTTCCAAAACAGAGCGCTAGATCCATCCCCAGGGATGACTTTGGTAATCCCTCGAAATGTCCCACTGAGCTGCATCACATCTTTCCACCAGAAGGAACCCACCATTTCAGCAGCATGTGGCACCTTATTTGTGTAATAAGCATCCCAGACTAGCTGAACCCACGGTACATCCTCACGATTCTAGAACTTGAATAAGTACTTTAGGAGGAGTGCGGCATTCTGCGTTCTGATATCGATAACCCCAAGACCACCACATCGTTTGGGCTGACAAACGAGCTCCCAGGCAGCAAGGGAGTTGGTTTTGACCCCATCATCAAAGTTTTTGGCCCAAAGGCAGTATCGGCAAAGTTTGTCAAGATGCTCAATCACTTTTGGGTGCAGCTTGATCGTACACATCGCATAGATCAGCATGGAGGTCACCACCGAATTGACCAGAGTCAATTTGGCCCCTGACGATATCAGTGATAAGGCGGTGGAAGTTTTCCTCTCAACCGAGTGCACCAAAGGCATGAGATCCAGAACACTCAGCCTCGTTGTTCCCATTGGGAGACCGAGGTAAGTGAACGGCAAGGTGCCAACAGAGCAGCCAAAGATCTGTGCCAACTCAGTAGCATGTTGCTGGTCGACGTTAATGGGTATGAGGGTTGATTTGTGGAAGTTGATCTTGAGCCCCACCGAATTTGCATAATCCTCCAAGATAAGTTTCATGCGGGCGGCTTGTACAGAACAAGCTTGCATAACCAAGATCGTGTCATCAGCGTATTGCACCACCGGGAAGTCACCTGCATTTTCATGAGGAATAGGAAGCTCCAGCAGTCCCTGGGCGTAGGCATCATTGATTGCAGCCTGGAGCAGGTCGGGTGCCAGGACAAAGATCAGTGGCAAGAGAGGGTCACCCTGCCTAACGCCACATTTGCAATGAAATTTCCGGCCGGGAACACCATTCAATAGGACAGATGAAACTCCCGAACCAAAAATCGTTTCCATCCAACCTAACCATCATTCATCAAATCCCATGTGCTTCATGATTTCCAACATGGGGGCATGTTCGATCGTATCAAAGGCCTTGGCAAAGTCAAGCTTAAGTAAGATAATCTCTCTCGCAGATGAGTGGCACTGATGAATATATTCGTACAACCACGCAAGACAATCCTGAATGGTCCTCCCCTTGATGAAACCATATTGGTTTCTGTGGATGATATTAAGAATAACTTTCTGCAGTCAGTTAGCCAGGATCTTCGTAATGATTTTTAGACAACAATTCAGCAAGGTAATTGGTCTAAAATCATTAGCCGTTTCCGGAGAGGATATCTTAGGAATCAGGGTGATGTATCCCTCACTAATGCTAGTGATATCGAGCCCACCTGCATGGAAAGCGTGACACAGGTCGTAAAAATCCGACTTGATGATATGCCAGCAGTTCTTAATAAAACAACCATTGAAGCCATCCGGGCCGGGGGCTCTGTCATTAGGCATTTCCTTAATAACAGCATCAATCTCTTCAGTGGAGAAGGGCACACTCAATTGGTCCAACCCATCAATCCTGCGGATTATCCTTGAGAGATCAAACCGCATGCTGGTGGGTTTAGAAGAACCTAAGCGTTCCTTGTATGTATTGAACAGAGCCCCCTCCTTGCCAACATGGTCATGGATTTCCACCTCCCCAACTCTAAGCATGGCAATAGCATTGTGCCTATATCTCTCTGTGGCCAGCGATTGGAAGAGCTTGGTGTTCTCATCAGCAAATCGAAAGTACCTGATAGTACATCTCTTCCTCCAATAATCATTCTGCTATTTGAGCAGGACCTGCAAGTGAGTTTTCAAAATCTTCCTGAAATTTGATTCCTGGACGTATAAGGGTCGTTTATCCTCAAGAGTGTCCATTATGGCCAGAGCGTCATTACTGTTTTGAATCATAATTTTAAGCTTTGAAACTCCCTTGCTCCATCGCTTAAGATCATATCTCAGGGTTTTAAGCTTTTTGCATATGCGAGCTGCGGCATTGGGTGCGTGACATGCCTTAGACCAAGAGCTAGCAACAGCCTCCATGAAACCATTATGATAAATCCAAAAATTCTCAAACCGAAAGTGGTTGGACCGGGGGATAGTCGATTCAATTGTGACCATGCATGGGATGTGATCGGACACCGGCTTCCCCAGGGGCAGTACCATCGTGTTAGGATACGATGTAGTCCAGCAAGATGACATGAAAAACCAATCCAGCTGCTCCAGCAGAGGATCATCTTGCATGTTGCTCCATGTATATGCCCTTCCTTTCATAGGTAATTCCATAAGCGACTGTCCATGGATGAGCTCATTAAACAATAGCATGTCCGCAGCGTCACTGCCAGGTTTGTTTCTGTTATTCATGGATCGAATAAAATTGAAGTCACCAAGAATCAGCCAGTTTTCATCATCCGGAATATTCAGATCAAAGAGCCAGTTAGTGAAGTCCACTCGATGCTGGCCAGAACAAGGGCCATAGACATTGATCAGATTCCAGGAATCATTCGATTGCGTGGCAACAAAAGAAATTCCTACCGCAAAAGAATTCACATACCAAGGTGTGCCCACGAACACAGAACTATTCCAAATGATAATGATACCACCCGAGGCACCCACTGGTGGTGCAAAGACAAATTTATCGAAACGCTTGGGGCAGAAAGTTTTAATAAAAGCAAGATCGAAGGATTCACGTTTAGTTTCCTGGATACATAGCACAAAACAACCGCTAGTATCGATCGCATTTCTAATAGACAAAAGTTTTGCATCAGAGTTTATGCCTCTGATGTTCCAAGAGAGCATGTTCCACGATTTATTCATCAGAGAAGAAGACATCAGTCTTCAGCAACCACCGACGAGTGCTGGTCATCCAGCAGCTTCTCGTGTGAGAGGGCTTCCGGAGCAATACCACAAATGCTTCCCATCTGTTGAAGGTCTTCAATCGGCATTGGGGGGTGGCAAGCAGCAGTGGGCACCTGCACAGGGGCAGCAGCCAAAGAAATAGCAGTGAAAAAGGGGGTCTCATGTGGTTTCACCCTTGACTTGGCACGCTTATTGTCAGAAGCATGGCTGATTTTGAATCCATCATATTTGTTGGACCTAGAACTCCGTCTGACCGCAGTAGTATCCAAAGGCACTAACACATTGAGATGTGGGGGAGCATTGAACACAGAGGAAGAAGCAATCACCTGAAGTGCACTAGGCTTATCTGACGAAGGCACTGTCTGAGACTCCATATCTGCTGAGATAAGCTGCGTGATCGCCTTGAGGCCAGGAGAATGATCAGGCACATCCCAGTCTGCAGCGGATAACCGAGCCCTGGTTTCAGAACGCAGCCAAGACAATGAAACAACAACTGTCCCCCACTGAAAAGTAGTGGCAAAGATCTTGGACAAGACATCAGGTTCCGGTGTCAAACAATCAATCCAGGCTGCAACCGCTGTATTAAGATGGTACTGAATAATCTTGAAAGGGTTGAGGGGCAGCATCACAGGAACAACACACTGGAAGGTGAGAGCTGGTGTGTATATGCGCTTGATCATCCTCCCAATCCAAAGCAGGAACTCAGGATCAGCAGCAACTTGAAGATAAACAGTGTTTCCTCCGGCTCTGACGAACTCCAATCTAGCCGCAGGATTGCCATTCACAAATCCATCTGCCAAGGCTTCCACCGCCTGAAACTCTAAGTCAAATGACCAAACATCAGACAAATTGTCGTGCACATTATGCTCCGGATCCACCCCATCCATGAGTGACGGTCCATCATACTGAAAGAATGTCCGGAAACTGAACCCAGTATATGGTGGAGGGATCACAGGCCACACCCCCCACCCATTCTCCTGAACTTCCTGAGCAGGTTCAGGGGCGTTCCAGGCAGCCTCATTCAGAGCATCTTGAGCAGCCATCTCATCAATTCGTGCATGCCGCATGAGGGTGTAGTAAGGAAGCTGGTACGGATGCGAAGATGCATTCAGTAGCGGTGGGACATCCTCATTACCAACTAAGTTTGGGATAATATTCCTACCATTGAGAACATAAACAGGCACCGACCACGAGCGAGCAAGACCTGGCAGTAAACCAACCCTGGTAATCACTAGACTGTGTGGCATGTCGGCAACATCCTTGATATGGCATTTGACAAGGATTCGAGCCTTGTTTTGTCCCGGACGAGGCCAGACAAGCAGTTTTCCAAAGTTAGAATCAGCCTTGTGAACGTAATGTTCCGTTTGATAATCCATTGGAAAAGCAAGAAACATCACCCAAACTTCATATTCGAAAGCCGGCATACGCATATTGATGCCCTCATCATGCGGAACTAGGAAGAAGGTGGAATCATCAGTCAAAGCATGTGGACCTTCCCTAAAGGCAGCATCTCTACTTTCCATATCCGCAAACACCACACACCCGATACCCAACGGGTAAGCAAAGTCATCAAGCAGTTCATACTCTAAATCTCCAACAATAATGCGGCAGACCTCGGCTAACCATAACTCCTTCTGATGATCAGGAACCGGAGGGTGGACAGAAACGATGGCATACCTATCATGGTTCAGAGGCGGATCATCCACCACCATGACATGACGCTGGACGCGGTGAGCAGGCCCATGATCAAAGGTTGATCAAGCCGGAGCGAAGGCAAACGGGCTCATAGGGAAGTTCGCCATGGTTGATGGGGCCGGGTGGTGCGCCTGCTGGAGAGAGTTCATCGTCGGAGGAGGTGTGGTAATCTTGCGCAAGGTTGGAGGCGTGGGTGTGGGACTCGAGGAGGGAGCCGGCTCACCCGATTGGGGTTTTCTACAGGCATAATTGACTACACTCTGACCAGGAAGGCGTATTGTCAAGCAATGAGGGTTAGCCACGTCCGCGAGGTGCGGGATTCTCTGTTTTCGTTTCCAAATCCAGCGACCATGTGAATCCCTATTAACACGGGCCATACTAACCTCCATAGAGTTACCAACCACAGACTCATCCACAACAATACGAGGCAAGATGCTCTCCGATTGTGTTAGTATTATTCTTTTCCAGGCCCAACGAGGGAAAGAGGTACAAGATTTGGGCTTTCGTGATTTGTGGCCCAGACAAAAGCAGAGAGGGCAGCGTTGAAGCCCAGGACAGAGTCTAGTCATATGATCAAGTGCAGAACAAGCATTGCATGGAAAACCCAAGGGATCCGGGACCACTTTGCATGGCA
Organism: Triticum aestivum; assembly: GCF_018294505.1. Lineage (NCBI taxonomy): Eukaryota > Viridiplantae > Streptophyta > Magnoliopsida > Poales > Poaceae > Triticum > Triticum aestivum. The sequence continues at coordinate 506,598,501 of NC_057795.1, forward strand.
CATGCTCATGATCATCAGTACGTGTAGCAGAGCAAGCGCAAACTCCAGAATCATCCCCACATCATTGACAAAAAACTCCGGTGCAGGATATGTCAACATGACCAAGGCGATCGCATAGAGAGCAATGTAAAAGCCTTTTGTAAATATATTCCTTGGTTGGGACTGACGATACTTGGACCATAATCTTAACGCAATCATTATCATATCCGACCTGCCATCCATCCAAAATAGAAAACAGAGTATCATCCGGGATTAAATCCCATAAACCCACCATATATTGTTCACCACGAAAAGAAGGTAACCTTCCAGGAATATCGGCAGAAACAGGTAGAGATAATGAACCAATCCAAAAAGAATCCAGAGAAACCGGAGTAGTGAAACTTCCAAAAGAGATCTGATCTGAGGGCTCGCCGGAATCAATGTCCGTCGGCGGCAGAATGAAACCAAATCTCATCAGCACTGGAATAGACGCGGTATCCAAAGACAGCTTGCTCTGAGTAGAAAGCCATTTAGATTTGACAGCCGGACCTGGTGAGGAAGCCAAACCAGTCAATTCAGAATCCGCATGCCATGAGGGGAGCCGGGGACGTGAACCCGTACTTCGATGAAGATGGAAATGACAGACAAAGTCCGGCCAAATACGGTCTCTTAATCCAAAAATGAAATGTCCCACACGATTTGAGGCCACTGAGAACCGAAAATGGCGATCACCCAAATGCACAACATTGAAACCATCACTAAGACCTCCAATACATGACTGAAGGGACAAACCCACCGAATCCACCGAGAGGGGAAAAGACGCCGAGGAGAAGGAGACTTCAAGGAAGAATTCCTTAGAGACGGGGTTGGGGACGAAGTGGACTGTAGATCCAAACCTTGCACGCACCTGTGCCTCGACCTTGAGGCCGGGGGAGAAATCCCAATGGAGGAGGCCGTCCATTGGGGTCGTCGGAGGGAGATCCTAGGGTTAAACCCTAGAATCGCCATGGGAATCGCCTAGGTGGGAGGATGTGGGAGGTGCGCCATCTCGCTCGGTATGTATGGTAAAGGTTGTGTGCCTCTCCAGTCTTCATCTGATATATTTTCCATGGGAGATGTTTGGGCAAGTTCACTTTGAGCCTTGCCTTCAAAGTGAGTTTTCCTCAAGTTATACCGATACTGCCACAGAGCAGACTTGAAACCATGGGTGCAAGATTGTCTAGTTGCATCATCTTGGCTATCCAACTTGAACCTCATCTGTTGAAAATTATGGGAGTCTCATTATCAACAACCTAGAAAGTATGGGACAGAGCAAGACGATATTACTAGTTTTCATACATAACCATACTTACAGATAAATGGTTGTGGAAGGTGTTGAATTGGGTTTCGTCTTTGTCATTCCTGTACTGAATCCATGTTTGGAGGATACGTACATGACACCTAACGGCAACCGCTGCCTCTGATACTAACTTGGCTGACTCTGTAGCATCACGTGGCCTTTTAAAACCTGCCTCAAAACGGATCTCCATTCTTCCTCCTCTAGATTTAGTTAACCTATCGAGCATTATCCCTGATGTTTGTTTCCTCTTGGCCTAGGTGCTAGTCCAACAACGAACATAGGAAGTGTTAGTGTACATCAAACTATGAGACTACATATAAAGAAGCATTCAACTATAACTTGACTCCAGCAACTACCTTCTTGCTGTTGAAGCTCACAAGGTTCATCTGATCTTGCCAACTCGTCTTGTGTCAAGAGTGCTTGGGAAGTAGTGTCAGGTGGCAAGGGATCTTGGGAACGTGCTGCTAGCTCAGTTGACGCACGAGTAACTCGTGCAGCTGGTAGTACTGTGGAAAGTGTTGCAACAACTAGGGCTGTCTCTACTTGTTTGGTGGCAACTATTTGTTTCTGTTTGGCTTGTTCTGTAACTCGTGTAGCACGGGATACCCTGTCTGTAGAAATTTCCACTGGACTTTGACCTTCTATTGCACCATTAGTACCAGCAGAATCTGTAGGATTCTTTCGCTTCCCATTCCCTGCCATTCTGTGTTTCTTCCTCTTTCTCTGTGCCATGTTAAGTCAAGCCGACAAGAAAAATGAATAACAATTTAGTTCTTCAGAATGAATTGATGCATGATACAGACGAACTGAACTTTGATGTTAGACAACAACATGACAGGAGGATGTAATATGTACAAAAAACAGGACGGAAGAGATAACCAGAACTATGGTGTGTAAACTGAGTAGAAGACATTTCACTAAATTAGAAGCAATAAATGGAAGGTAGACACCATATGAAAGATGCTACAAATATCGCTCTGCCAAGTTAACAATGTCTCATCGTAAATGGCGTTTAAACAAATGTGAAGCAGTACAAGAAATAAATCATATGCAAGATGCAAACAACATCACACTCCCAAGTTAGAGGTCTCTGGTCATTAGTGCCATTGAATATTCACAGCATTGCATATTCATAGCTTATGATGTGTAAACTAACGAGAAAGCATTTCAACAAATTAGAAGTAATGAAAGCTAGGCACTGTATGAAAGATGCAACGAATATCACTCTACCAAGTTAAAACTGTCTCATCATAAGTGTCATTTCAACAAATTAGTAGTACAAGCTAGAAAAGAATGCGAGATGTAACCTATATCACACTCCCAAGTCAAACGTGTCTTATGATAAGTGATTGTTGCAGGTTACACAATAGTAGTAATTATGTAAGAACATGGTGTGATAGACAGATATTGTATGTTCTAGAAACAAGAACATGTGTCTTATTCACAAGTATAATGTGTAAAGTAAGCAGATGGAATTCAACAAAATTAGAAGCAATACAAGCTAGACATCACACATAACATGCAACCACATATAACAGTGCCAAGTTAGAGGGAGCACTTGTGATGGTGCACTAGGGGAGACGTGCTCATCATCAACACAACTACGTTGAGTGTCTATGCATGTGTTGTCTTGCAAATCATCTTGGGGGGATGGTGGAGTAGAATCTGTAGAGGCCCTCCGTATGGAAGGAGCACCTTTAACTTCCTTCCACTTGATTGATTTTGATTTTTCAAGTGAAACTGCCAAGAAAAAGCAATAAAATTCTCTCTTCAGAACTCATTCATCCATGATACTGACAATCACTACTTTGATGAAAGGCAAACACATGATAATAGGATGGAATATGTACGAAAAACAAGACGGCATGGCATGTTCACAAGTATTTGTGTAAACTAAGAAGAAACCATTCCAACAAATAAGAAGCAACGCAAGATAGACAACACATGAAAGATGCAACCAATATGACTCTACCAATTTAAAAGCATCCCATCATAAATGGCATTTCAACAAATTAGAAGCAGCGCATGCTATAAATCATATGAAAGATGCAACTAATATTGCACTGCATATACAAAAGCTGCATCATCATATTGATTGACGCGGGATACAAAAAAACAATAGTTTTATGTAAGGACATGCTTAATAGACAAATGTACTATGTACTAAATATAGGAAGGCATGTCACATTAACAGGTATAATGTATAAGCTAAGCAGAATAGCACATGAAGTTTAACCAGATTGGAAGAATACAATCTAGACACCATATGCAACATGCAACCACATATCACGCTGGCAAGTTAGAGCAAGCACCTGCGATGCCAGTGTAGGGGAAATGCGGTAATCAACTAGAGAGATACGTCCACTATCTTCATCTAGCCTTGTTGTTTCTTGAGAATCATGTCGGGAGGCTAACGCTGCATTCTTTAAATGAGGAGTAGTCCACTTTGTTGTCTGCTTCATCATAAGTGATTGATGAGGGATACACAAGAACATTAGTTTGATGTAAGAACATAGTTAATAGACTGATGTACTAGTATGTACCAAAAACAGAAAGGCATGTCATATTCAAAGGTATAAGGTGTAAGCTAAGCAGATGCAATTTAACCAAATTAGAAGCAATACAAGCTAGACATCCGGCTGAAGTGGTGAGCATGATCATCTAGGACCTGAGAGCCTGGTGGGAGGCGGGCTGCTTCGCCACCATCATGGCTTTTTAGTTGGCTTCTAGGTGACGCATGTCTGTGTTGGGCTTGTCACTGGCTCGGCCAGTGCCATGACTAGCTATTTGTCTTCTGGTGCTCATGGGATGGTGGTTCATGTAAAAAATATCTTTCCTTATCTTAATAAAGACCGACTTCGGCCTTTCGAATACAAGCTGGACACCATATGGAACATGCAACCACATATGACACCGTGAAGTTAAAGCAAGCACCTGGGATGGTGGTTCATTGCGAGCGAGGTTATCAACTCCAGAGCTACGTTTACCGTCTCCATCTGCTAACACTGCACCCTTTATAGCATTGTAACGTGCCTTGCCTACCCGCATACGAAGCTGGAACGACTTCTCTCTTTTCTTTTCTACTTCTCTCAAGGCAGAGTCTGGAATACCCTTGCATAAAAACACAATAGTGAGAGTATGGGTGAAGTGTGTGTAGAACTAGTGCACTGTAAAAGTAGCAGATAGCAGGTGGCCGAAAAATAAATGACAGGAGGCATATGATAGCTCTACAACATTGCATGACAAACAAAATTAGATTCTACTCGGTATGATTTTGTAATATATGAGCACAATAAATGTAGTTACTCCTCCAGCACACCACCACATGTGGTCATATCAAGATAACAGTCGACTGAAAATAAATTGGTCAGTCGATTTTTTTATGAACCATCCGATCTATAAGGAACGGGCAGATGGCCTTCGTCTACCTCCCGCCAGTCACTGTTGACAATCTTTCTCGAACCGCCAGCGACCACCGGCCCAGACCCCTGCCTCCACCGCCCCGCCCTCCCCTCGACCTCACACCACCGCCATGCTTGGCAGCGCCCCCAGGCCATCCCTTTAATCCCGGCCGACCTCCAGATTGGGCGCCAGCAGCTCTAGGCCCCACACGCCCCTAAGATAAACACCGAGGCGCTGCTTCCCCGGCGTAATAGATGGACTAGCGCCTGCTACACTGGGGAATGCTTCCATTAATTGGGAATCAACTGACCAGGAATTGAAATCCATGGGGCGACGGACCTCTAGCTAAGGTGAAATTGTATATGAGGAGAAACCTTGTGCATCCCGAGTTACTAGGAACATCTAGTATCAAGAAGAAGCGGTCAACTACTGTCTTCTGTGGGATGAATACCGTATGTGCAAGAAGACACGTAAGATTTGCACGAACAAGGGAAGAGGAGTACCATTTACGGTTGCCAGTCTGGTCTCCTCCATATGTCGCGACGATCTTCTTTTTTCTCCCGGCGGAACCGATGTTTTGGAACCCATGGCCAAATTGTTGATTGTGTTGCCGTGGCCGTATATTGGCGAAGGGGAAGCAGATCCGAGGCGGCGAAGGACGGCGTAGCAGGAACAGCTCCGGTGCGGTGGACGGTGTTGAAGTTGGAGCAGCAGCGGTGAGGCGCAGGACAACGTGGCTGAACTGGCTCGGGTACGGACGGCTCGGCGTCGGCTTCAACTACTAGCCGAGGAGGTCGTTGCGGTTGAGATTGCGATGGACGATGACGTCGGGGTATCGGCTCCGGCATGATGGAGGAGGGCGGCGGTTGATGGGTGGGATGGGGTGGCGGACGGAGGACGCCGTGGTTTTGCGGCTGGTGGAGAGGTAGTTTTTGCGCCCACGGAGTATGAGTGGGGAATCATACGAGTGGGCGGGGGGAGGGGGGACCAAATGGAGAACCATGTTTCGGTATGGGACACACTTGTTTTTGGCTTTTTTGAACAGAAGATAGGACACGCTTGTTTGAAATTTGGGGAAAGTACAAACTTTGCCCCCGTCTTAAATTTTGGACCTACTGCGGGTCGGGGGTAGGATGGTAATCCCATGTGTCCCAAATAGTGGGCGGGAGCGATTTCGGCTGCGTGCATGTGTGCTTAGGTGGCCATTGTGTATGAATGTTTTTTGGAGGCGGTTGCGTGGCGTCTAGATGAAGCTACAAACCTATCCCGGTTTAGACCTTTGGACATCGGGCCGGTAGGTTTCACGGGTCGGAGTTATTAGAAAAGTAGTTTCCTTGTACTACCAAGCATTGGTCTCACGCTGTTTCGGGCGAGTAGAGGCTCTTTTGGCGCTTCGTTCAAAATTTTGAAACACAAGCATTCACATTTAGAGTACTCTTGAACTTTGAGGATTAACCTGAATAGACAACGTTAAATTTGACCTTGTATGTTTGAAAACCTCATTAAATTATCCGCTTCTTTTTGAAACTTTGACACTTGAAAATCCCATAACTATGATTATTTTGGAATGGAGGAGCTAAATTTGAATCTATTTTGTACACGACTACATATGCTATTATGTACAAAATCAGAGCAAAGATTGGTGCCCCCCATAATTTAGGTTGATTTACAAATGGCATGATATCGAATTCAAATAATTGAATGGACTTCATGTTGAATTCGATTTTTTTAAACCACCTTAAGTTCAATTCAAATGTATGCTATTTCATAGGTAGCTATTTATAATGTTCATTGTGTAACTTTCGTATGTATAATGTGCTTTACACACACAACATGAACTATACTCACATTTATATTCGATTGCTAAAGCGATGCATTGTCTGGAGTTCAAAATACTAACTATGTGGATCAATTGTGTCGAATAATAACATAGACATGCTCAAATTCAATAGAATCTAGATGTCTGATGGATCAATGACCGTTCCTTACGTGAATTGCAAATATCATGATGCCATCCTAATATTTGGATACAATTTATATCTTCAATCAATGTGTACATCAGTCTTTTACGTGTAGTTTCACTCTCCATCGGTGGTCTCTCACACATGCTCACACACACTCTCCCGAGGTGTCTTTCTCGCAGACATGCTCTCGATATAACCCTCCCTCCCTCTCGTAACCATTTACGACTATTTTCACTAACCTTTATCACAAGCATGCACTTCTCCTCTCACAAGCATACACACACACAATCCCCATCGACCCTTTCTATATACATAGACCTGCCTATGTGTCTCCTGTACGCACATTATCTTTAGGACTATCTCTCACGCATTGTCTCACACCTCTCTTCCTAATCGATGAGTATGATTGTAGCAAAGCATTCTGTAGGATGCCCCTTAAAGTTAGGTTGGATGAATAGTAATATCAGAGATAAGGGGTTACCTTAGTCTGAGAATCTAGGGTTGCAAATCCTAGCTGGCTTTGTCAGTGGACACAGAGTCCTTCACAATTCTACTATCTTTGTCTTGTACGACTAGTCATCCATGGGTCTCCCTAAATGCGTCACGAGCCGACCAATGTGGCGCAGGATGGAACCGAACGAAGGGCCTCACCTCGACCCACCGGACCTCACACGGTGACACACCCTCCGCCCCCACGTCTCATTATCTTCTCACACCCACACATACCAACACAAACACCACACAAATTTTTTTCTCTTTGTGCCTCTATCCCACTACAAAAAAAGACACATCCGCGACATTTTGGGCCGAACGAATTTTTTTTCTGGCATACATATGACACTTCTATGACGATAATTGTGACAAAACCTGGTATCATCATAGATGTGGTGGGCTCCTACTTCTATGACAAAAAATCATGACACAAAATGGGCTTTTCGTCATGGGCGGGCCAGAGACGCAGTTGCATAACATTCTTTGGGCCATCCATGACGGAAAAAACCGTGGTAGAAGCGAGGGCAAGGAAAATTTCGGGGAGTTCCCGGTTACGGTGGGTGGTCGGGGGCCGAGCGATGCACCTTTCTCTCGTACAAGTACGCGTGTGTGTGCAAGGCGTTCGCTCTAACAAAACCTGAGCGAGGCGTTGGGCTCTAACTTAACCCGAGCGATTGCACTGCAGGCTACGTGTTACTGATCCCGAGCGATCGATCGATGGCTCTTAACTGAACCTGATCGAGCGATTCCTTTGCTAGTGCTGCTAACTGAAGCCGATCGATGCTGCCTCTCTGGAT
>NC_057795.1:506606628-506668002 GCF_018294505.1 Triticum aestivum
TGAGCGGTGGGAGTGGATGAACATGACCCATGGCGTTGCCTCTGGATTAACAGGACCCCGATCGATCGAGTCAGTTGGGGCTGGATGAACAGGACCCCGTGGAGGGCTGGATGAGCAGGATGACCCCCATGGAGGGCTGGATGAACAATAGATGGTGGAGGGGTGGATGAACAGTAGCCCGTGGAGGGGTGGTTGAACAGGAGCCCGTGGAGAGGGGTGGTTGAATACTACCCGGTGGAGTAGCGCATGGTGGAGGCTGGATGAACAGGAGCCTGTGGATGAACAGTCATAGGTGGAGGCTGGAGGAGGTCGACGGTGGATGAACAATAGCCCGTGGAGGCTGGAGGAGGTCGACGGTGGAGATGAACAGTATCCCATGGAGTCCCATTTTGCGGTACGCCACACCCCTCCCGATGAACAGGACCCCCGTTTTGACCGTAGCGCTCTAACACAAGTCTGTTTCATCCGTTTTGCGGCAGGCCACACCCCTCCCGATCAATAGGACCCCCGTTTCGACCGTAGGAGGTCCGTTTCCTCCGTTTTGTGGTACGCCAGACCCCTCCCGATGAACCGGATCCCGTTTCGAATGTGGTCGGTCGAAGACAATTCCGTTTCCTCCGTTCTGCGGTACGCTAGGCCTCGTTTCCATCGCATGTTCCGTCCAAGCCCTCCCGATGAACACGACAATGCATTCCGTTCCGACCCAGCCGGTTGGCTCCCCATGAACACGACGAAGATGATGTTTCTCCGTTCCAACCCAGCCATGTACACGAGCCCTGGCCGTACGTATGCGCGAGTAGGCATTCAAGACCCCTCCCATATGTATGTACGTGGCCGTATTTTTTTCTTGCACCCTGGCTGTTGTACGTACGTGTACATGCTACGTGCGCGCCTCTACCACGACACGTGCATGCCTCTACTACGACACATGCGCACCTCTACATCCACCAGTATGTACGTACATGTTCGCGACCAGAATGACAACGCTACGTACGCTTCGACCAGGTGGGTCCCGACTGTCAGGCACTTCCTTGTGTGTGAAGATGTAGCTGGTGGGTCCCAGCAGTCAGGGGGGCGAATTGTTTTTTTTAGGACGCATTTCCTTGTGTGCGAAGATGTAGCTGGTGGGTCCCAGTAGTCAGGGGGCAAATCATTTTTTTGCCCGGACACACTTCCTTGCGTGCAAAGATGTAGCTGGTGGGTCCCAGCAGTCAGGGGGAAACGTTTTTTTCGGGAAATACGGTGGCCCGTCCGATGGGTCCCTGCTGTCAGGTGGACGAATAATTATTTTGCGCGTAATAAGGAGGCACTTCCTTGCGGCCGCCGTGGACCTAGCTGTCAACCTCTCCATGTACAATACTCTTCCGATGGAAGTCGGTCGTTGACCACATTGACCACGCCGTGCCGAGAGCACCACGGCGGTGGACGACGGCGAGGCCTAGGAAGGGGACGACACGGAGCCGGGGAAGACGCGACAGTGGATGCCCATGCGTAGAGGAGTATGAGGGTTCACTTTTTCGGCTACGGTGTGAGCCTACCGTCGCCGCAGAATAACAAGGGGTGTGGGTGAGTGGAGGGATGGACCGGCCAGCGGCGGGAGTAGTAGGGGCGGTGAGGCCACCGCGGCATCACATGCGGCCTTGGGAGGCAGGAGCAGGCGGCACGACAGGCGCTGCTTTGGGTGGCTAGAGCAAGAAGACCAGAGGTTGAAGAAGCACGATGGTCGTTGGATGGACATTGTACGGTCACTGCAGCTAGAATCGTTCATATTGACTAAGTTGACAAAGCCCTCCGTCCCCGTCAACTTAGTAGGCCCACAAGTCAGCCTCCCACCAAGGTGGGTCCCAGCTAGCAGGTGGAGTATTCATTTTTTTTCTGCTTAATAAGGAGGCACTTCCTTGCTGCGGTCGTGGACCCAACTGTCAGCCTCTCCACGTACGGTATACTTCCGACGGAAGTCGTTCCTTGACCATGTTGACCACGCAGAGTTCCGTTGCATGCATGCGTCCATGGGCGTGGTGCGTCCCCACTGTTAGCCACTCATGTACAGTCATCTTCGCAGTGATAGCCTGGCCGGCGGTGGGGTAGTGCTTCACAGCGATGCGTGCTAAGCAGAGCCGCTAGCCAACGGAGGCCGGACCAGGCGGTCCCGGCGACGCTGGAGGAAGAAGACGATAGATTGAAGGTGCATGCCGGCTGTTGGATATAAATCCAATGGCTATAGATGTCACAATCATTTGTTGACCAAGTTGACAACGCCCTGCGTAGGCTTCGACCTATTAGCCCACATGTCAGCATGCAAAAATGTGGCATATATTTAACCCATGTTTTCTAGAATGTACAGTCCATTTGCTGGGCTGGGTGAACAAATAATTTCGCGTCAATCGGGCCCATTTATATTTTCTAAAAAATCCTAGCCCATTTGCACTTCCTTGAAATACACGAATTAGCTAGGCTCTTTATATTTTCTAAGAAATCCCAGCCCATTTATACATGAATCCCAGCCCATTTCGAGAAGCACTAGCATTGAGTGAGGACCTGGACCTAGAAAGAGTATATATTGCTACTGACTGACTGAGAGTCGTCCGGGAAATCGAAGCACCAAAGAACCTTGGTGGACATTGTATGTGTTTCATGAGATCAAAGAACGAAGCAATTTATTTAGGGCTTGTCTTTTTAGTCATGAACAGTGTGAATTTAATGGGGAGCCTCATAGACTAGCACGTATGGCAATGTCTCTTGATATAGGTAGGCATGTGTGGCTTGATGCACCACCTACTCATTTATGTATCCGTGTAAACATTGAACTTAGGCAATAAAGTGTGCTGTGATTCTCAAAAAACAAAAACTGGGCTCGTTATATATATAATGTTATGTTAGAAGGAGCAATTAATATCAAAGAATAAACCGGAGAGGCACATTTTTTTATATATAATTAATAAATTAGCGAGTTATTGCTCAAAATAAAAATGAGCGCGTTATTATTAAATTGGTCCTTAAAATCTTCGCAAGCTTTTGTACGCAATCACTAGGATTTTCCTTGCCTCTGAGTCAAAAACAACCAGGATTTTCCTTGCCAACTTTCGTTAAACATTTACTTCGATAAGTTAATAACATGTGGGATGTTTTTATAATGTATATATAAGTCTATAAAATATATGAATAACAGTAATAATATAAATATATATAATGTGGTTAGAAGGGAAAACATAAATTGGACACATCATTATATACTTATATATAGATAAATAGAACAAAGACCTGTGTTTTATTAAAAAATACATTGGGTTGTCGATCTTTAAGAAAAAGCCCATAGGCCGGTATGGACCTCAAAAGAAAAGTTGAAATCACTGTCTCCGTATGTCATGCGCTACGCATGTTAAAATACAAAACCTAGGCCTAGCTGATACTTGTTCGCCCTCTGGAAAAAATGATACCAGATCCCCGAGCGAACTGGATTAAAGAGGGGGCCGGCGGCACGACTAAAGAAGCACATCAGGAGCAATTTTCTTCTTCGGTGGATGGCTCTCGATAGCGTTTTTTTACTTGCCTCTGCACCATACAACTTGTATTTTTAGCCTCCTAGTCCGTCGTGGTGGACCAGCAGCCCATTTGCTGGGCGGGCCAACCTACAGAAACCAGCACTCGATTTTTCATCAAGCCCCAAAAACAACGCATTACTATGTTTGTTTTGAGGACGAAAACATTACGGCAGGGGTTGAGCGGGGGAGAGGGGAAGACAAAGTAATAGAAATATTAAAAAGAGCTGATGCACCATTGCTACCCTAACAAAGCAGGTGCAATTCTTCTCCAGAAGAAGGTGTGCTGTTGACACCCACACGTCACATACCCCACAGTAGGCATACTAACAAGTTCACACACAAATACAACAGAAAAGGTAAACATTCGTATCAAACTCAGGTTCACAGGACACGTTCATATTCATAGCCAACATTCACTATCAACAACTCAAAAGATTCATATATACACAAGCTCAGCATATCTATGCATCCAAATGATTGATATATCACACGACAATATTCATGCATAATTCACAAAAATATTCAGATATACACATGTTCTGTATGTTTGTGCATCCAAATGATTGAGATCACAACCAATATGATCCATGGACGAACTTTAATTACCTAGGGTACAGACTGGTAAATGGTGTTAAGTCGGAGGTACTTCTTGCTAAAATTAGTTCTTGTACGAGTAAACTTTCGAGTACATAAGAGGCATTACAGACAATCTGAACTTTGCTTGTAGGTTTATCCTCAAATAGTGGCCTCGTGCCGAGCGAGGTTTGAGAAACTTGGCCACTACTTTCATCCAACTAGTTTACTGGCTCATCTTGGTCCTGTAGCTCGCCAAAATTCTACATTGCAGACGAGAAAGGAGGCGGTTGAGAAAATGAACCACCCAAATTTTTTGTCCAGTTCAACTGAAATGGAGCATTCCTATCGTGCAGACTGATTAAGTGTGAGATGAATATATGCGTCAACCAACTTGTCTGGAATCTTTTGTCAGGACCCCGACTCGATGTCACATCGATCTAGCCTGTAGCACCTCATATCACTTTGCGGCCTCATGCACGGTATCCCCACGGGTGTCGCCTTACCTTTGCCCGGGACCGTTTGCGCCTTTTGGCTCACGTATATGATAGTGTCGCTAGCATCCATATGATAAGGAGCCCGGGCTGACATGACTAGTCGTAAACCCAAAGTGGCACAGACTTACAGGGACAGGCATTCATGACCCAGCCTCGAACGTGTCGGTCAACAGCAAGTGGGTCCGGGCTGTAGCACTGGGCTAGCAGGACTCCGGTAAACCGGGCTGTAGCGGGCTAACAGGACTCCGGTACTCAATGTGTGACATTTCCCCGAAGGGACAGACACCGGAACGAGGAAGGACACATGCCGGCCAGCCTAAGTGTTCCAGAGCAGTACCAAGCTACCATGGCTCAGCGGTAACACTAGGAGACATTTCCCGGTAAGAGAGGCTACTATAGATAAACAACTAGATAGTCAGATCCCACACATACCAAGCATTTCAATCATACACACAATATGCTCGATATGTGCAAATACAACAAAGCATCACAACATGACTCTACGACACAAGTACTTTATTTAAGGCTCAGAGAGCCATACATAACATACACCAAGGCACGGGTCTCACGACCCAGCATTCAGGTCATACAGTCATACAAACCAGCAGCGGAAGTAACTTGTCTGAGTACAGACAACTAGTAAAATAAAAGAGGCTTGGAAAGCCTAGCTATACTACGTGGTCCTTCACAAGCTCAGGAACACCACCTGGGCCTTAGCCTACTCATTGATGTCAACGTCTACGTAGAACCCATCAGAAGGGGTTGCAGCGTCTTCTGTAAAAAATGTAAATTATAGCAACATGAGTACAAAGGTACCCAACAAGACTTACATCAGATCCTACATACATGCATATTCTCAAGAAGGGTTGGTGGAGTTATTGCAGCAAGCCAGCTTTGACTCTTGGCTAGGCTAACCTACGAGACTCCAACTTGAAATGGTTTTGCGTACACGAGTCCACTACTCACCAATTCAATACACTACCGAGGATCCACCTCCGTCTTCCTACGGAAGAGCCATCCTCGGCACTCACACTTATCTTGAGGCTTTTAGTAGTTTCCATTTACTTGTCTATGAACTGTATAGGCAACCAAGTAGTCCTTTACCGCGGACGCGGCTATTCGAATAGATCATGATAACCCTGCAGGGGTGTACTTCTTCATGCATGTTTCCACCACTTAGCGTCTGCACACGACATGTGCTCGGCAGACTTCAAGCGAAAACCGACGTGGGTGTAGACCACGACCTACCTAAACACTTAAGCCTCTAGTCCAGGTTTATCGCCTATTCGGGTTCCATCCGCAGGGAGTCCGGCCGAGGTTTCCCATACGGCCCCGAACGATGTGAACAGGGTTCCCGAGATACCTAACGGGTATTCGGTACACCGTGCCATGTACCTACCGCATCACAGCGCACCCCTACGGTCAGCGCTGTCCACGGCTTCCAGTAGGCTACAAACACCAGAAACTACGTGCAACTCCTGGACAGAGAGCTAGGGTGAATAAGAAGTCGAGCGGGGTCATATTTCAGGGCCCAATGCATGGTAGTAGTTGTATCTTAAATCACACATACAGATCTCAGTGCTTAAGGTCGGCTTCAATGAAACAACCCACCATGTACTCCTACATGGCCTCTCATCGATACCTTTACCAAATCGTGTTCACCACATCACTCTCATTACCGACATAACCATTTCACTCCAGCCCATCACCCAGATGAACCAGACCTGACACGACTCTAAGCATAGCAGGCATAGCAAGGTAGGAACAACACATACATATGGCTCAATCAACTCCTACACATGCTAGTGGGTTTCATCTAGTTACTGTGGCAATGACAGGTCATGCAAAGGAAATGGGTTCAACTACCGTAGCACACAGCAGTTTGAAACGCGTTGTCTTAATGCAGTAAAAGAGAGCAGGAGCGAGAACATGGGATTGTATCGATATGATCAAATGGTTGGTTGCTTGCCTGATGGTTCGATGCACTGATACGGTTCTTCGTTAGGGTAATCACGATACTCCTCAGAGGCAGAACCTGTCGCAAAGGACACCGATACACAACCATCACCAAACAATGTGCAACAATATGATGCATTCATGAAACATGGCAATATGAGTGTGTTGGGCTAATGCAACTAAAACCAGAAGGGTTTGAACCAATTTGAATCAAAGATTCAAATTTCAAACTCAAACATGGCCTTTTAAAGTGCTTTTCCTTGTTCTGTATTAAACATCAGGTTAACTTGTTTAATCATGCATGAAAATAGTACAGATGGATAGATTGGATTTTTCTGATCATTTTTCATATATAATTTGTCTGATTTGGAGTTACAGAATAAAAGTTATGAATTTTTGAAGTTTAAATTATATTCTGGAATTTCCTATATTAGAATAATTCCAGAAAATCAATTATTGCGTCAGCCTGACGTCAGTGTGACGTCAGCAGGTCAACGGAACACGTTCAGGTCAAACCTGACAGTGGGTCCCGCGTGTCAGTGTGATTAGTTTAATTAAAGTTTAAATAAAACTAAACCTGTTTAATTAACAGGGCTGGGCCCCACCTGTCATTGACTCAGGGGAGTCAACCAGGGCCCACCCGTGGTCAAAGTCAATGCCCGCGGCGCCGGCCTTTAGCCGCCGGCGAGCCCGACGCGGCGGCGGGAGTGGTTTTGGCCGTTTCGGCCACCAAATGGGTCATGGAGACCACCGGAGTGGAGCTGAGGACGAGGCGCAGCTCTTGGTGGAGTCCGTTGGGGTCGGGGTGGCCGGAGTTGGCGCCGGCGACGACCTTGGCGGCCACCGGAGTTCGGGTGAAAGCGAACTCGGCCTAGGGTGTGCGGGGAGGTGCGGGAAGTGCACGGTTGGGCCCAACGCAGCGTGGTGAGTGCGTTGGCCACCGCGGGTTGGCCGGAGGATGGCCGGGAGCACGTCGGCGACGAGATCCGTGGCGGTGCGTGCGTGTGATCTTCGTGTGGTGGCTACACGGCTCGGGAATGAGAGAGGGAGGGTCGGAGGGGTAGCTAGGCTCACAGCGCTCCCGTAGAGGCCATCGGCGGGGTCGGGGACGAGCTGAGGCGGCGACGGCGTTGAAGGGGATCTCCGGCGACGGCGAGCTCGGGCGAGGTCGGTGGGGTGGTCTCGGGCCGCACGAGCACACGAGGCTCGGCTAGCTCGATGAAGTGGACGGCGGCGGAGCTCCTGGACACGGCGGCACGGCGTGGGGTTGACGGAGGGCGTGGCTACGGCGAGGGGGTGGCGGCGATGGCGTCGGCCATGGCGTGGGAGAGAGAGGGAGAGGAGCTGGAGAGGAGAGGGGGTGTCTGGGAGGTTCGGGAGAGAGAGAGAGACCGATTCACGGCGTTAGCCGGGCGAGGGAGGCGGCGAGGCGGCGAGCAGGTGCGTGGCACCCATGCGGTGCTCGCCGTCGAGCACCTGCCTGCCTGCCTGGCCGGCAAGCAGCTCGCTCGCGCGGTGCTGGGCTGGGCCGGCAGGTGGGCCGGGTGCTGGGCGCCAGGTAAGCTTTTTCCATTTTTTTTCTGTTTTCTGTTTTTTTAATACTTCTGCAACTTTGTTGAATTAAATAAAATACTTAGGCTACTCCTAAAATCACCAAACTACTCCTGGTCCATAGTTGGATTATTTCCAACATGAAACATTTTAGTTTGGAGTTATTTGAGCATTTAAATATTTTATATAATTTTAAATGCCCAAATTCAAATATTTATGATTTAATTCAAAACCCTAAGATGGCCTAGGAAAATGTGCACCACTTTTGGCAGAGGTTCTGAACCAAGACAAAAAATGATGGGCATTTTAGAAGGGCATTTCAGGTTCATTGAAAATATTTTTAGTAACCCTAGTTGGTTTCAAAGGGGGCTGGGGGTTCTGTCATCCCCATTTCAAGTTTCTGATGAAGAATAGACATGATGCAACACTCTAATGCATGAACTAGCTAGGGTGTGACAACTCACCCCCACTCAAAAGAATCTCGTCCCGAGATTTGGGTTCCTCCGGGAAGAAGGCGGGATACTCGAGTCGAAGACGATCCTCCCTTTCCCAAGTTGCTTCATCCTCAGAATGGTGCGACCATTGAACTTTGAGAAACTTGATATTATGACGTCGAGTGGTACGCTCGGCCTGATCGAGGATACGAATGGGGTACTCTCGATATGTAAGATTATCTTGGAGATCAAGCGTTTCGTAGTCCACTCCACAGATAGGATCCGAGAAGCAACGCCTGAGTTGAGAAACATGGAAGACATCGTGGACTCTGGAGAGGTGCGGAGGTAGTTCCAACTGGTAGGCAACTTCTCCTCGTTTGGCGAGAATGCGAAAAGGTCCAATGTAACGAGGAGCCAATTTGCCTTTGATACCGAAACGATGGGTTCCCTTCAGAGGGGTAACCCGAAGGTAAGCTTTCTCGTCAACCTCGAAAGTCATAGCCTTATGTTTTCGGTCATATTGACTCTTTTGACGAGATTGGGCGGTTTTCAACTTTTCACGAACGATGCGAACTTGCTCTTCTGCTTCCTGAATCATATCCGGGCCAAAGAATTGTCTTTCCCCGGTTTCTGACCAGTTAAGGGGTGTTCGACACCGTCGTCCATAGAGAACTTCAAAAGGGGCTTTACCCAAGCTAGATTGATAGCTGTTGTTGTAAGCGAATTCGGCAAATGGAAGGCACTTCTCCCAACCCATTCCGAATGAGATAACAGAGGCTCGAAGCATGTCTTCTAGAATCTGGTTGACGCGTTCCACTTGACCACTCGACTGAGGGTGGAAAGCGGTGCTAAAGGAGAGACGGGTTCCCATAGCATTTTGGAAACTTTCCCAAAATCGAGAGGTGAAAAGACTTCCTCGATCTGAGTTAATTTCTAAAGGAACACCATGGAGAGACACTATCCGGGAGATGTATAAGTCTGCCAGCTGACTAGCGGTTATACTCTCACGAACAGGTAGGAAATGGGCTACTTTGGAAAGACGATCGACAACGACAAAGATAGCATTATTCCCTCTCTTGGTCCTGGGAAAACCGGTAATGAAATCCATACCAATTTTATCCCATTTCCATTCAGGAATAGCTAGGGGTTGAAGGGTGCCAGCAGGCCGTTGATGCTCTGCTTTTACACGATGACAGACGTCGCAATTAGCAATATACTGAGCAATTTCTCTCTTCATCCTAGTCCACCAGAACCTCTGGCGTAGATCCTGATACATCTTGGTACTACCCGGATGAATGGTGAGAGGAGATTCATGAGCCTCCTTAAGGATCAACTGCCGTAGATGCTGGTTCTTGGGAACCACTAGACGGTTCTCAAAGTACACAGCACCATGATCATTGATGGAGAAACAACTAGCACCTCCGCTAGCAATGTTCTCCTTGATCTTAGCTATTCCCTTATCTCGCTTCTGAGCAGCGATGATTTGATCCGTAAGAGTAGGTTTCGCCACCAAGGTGGAAAGAAATCCTTGAGGAACAATGTGAAGGTTAAGCTTCCGAAATTCCTCATGGAGAAACGGTTGACTTTGTTGTAACATCAGATTGTTACAATAAGATTTACGACTTAGTGCATCAGCCATGACGTTGGCTTTCCCTGGGGTGTAAGTTATTCCTAAGTCGAAATCTGTGATCAACTCAACCCATGTCTTTGCCTGAGATTCAAATCCGGTTGGGTAAAAATGTACTTCAG
Source organism: Triticum aestivum (assembly GCF_018294505.1). Lineage (NCBI taxonomy): Eukaryota > Viridiplantae > Streptophyta > Magnoliopsida > Poales > Poaceae > Triticum > Triticum aestivum. The sequence goes on from NC_057795.1 coordinate 506,616,931, forward strand.
ACTTTGGTGATCAGTGAATATTTCGCAACGGTTACCGAGGAGGTAATGTCGCCAGGTCTTAAGTGCATAGACTACGGCTGCAAGCTCTAGATCATGAGTAGGATAATTCTCCTCATGTGGGTGCAATTGCCGTGAGGCGTAAGCAATTACGTGTCGATCTTGCATGAGAATGCAACCTAGTCCTTGTCGCGAGGCGTCGCAGTAGATAACAAAGTCCTTAGAGAAGTCTGGCGGTACCAGTACGGGAGCAGAAGTCAGGCGTCTTTTCAGTTCTTGAAAGCTGTGCTCACATTGTGGAGTCCATTCGAACTTTTTATCTTTCTTGAGGAGTTCTGTTAGAGGTTTAGCAACTTTGGAGAAGTTTTCGACAAAGCGACGACAATAGCTCGCTAAGCCCAGAAAACTCCGAACTTGCTTGACCGATTCAGGTGGAGTCCAACTAAGGACGGCTTGAACTCGCTCAGGGTTAACAGCAATACCTTTACCAGATATTACATGACCCAGATAGGTCACTTCTGACAACCAAAATTCACATTTAGAAAACTTGGCATAAAGGCGATGCTCTCGAAGTTTCTTCAACACTAGCCTTAGATGTTCGGCATGTTATTCCTCATTCTTGGAGTAGATGAGTATATCATCGAGGTAAACAACGACGAATTTATCCAAATACTCCATGAAGATTGAGTTCATTAACCGAGAAAAGGTGGCTGGAGCGTTGGTTAAACCGAAGGACATGACGGTGTACTCGTATTGGCCATAACGAGTAACAAAGGCCGTTTTAGGGATGTCCCCGTTTCTGATTTTGATTTGATGGTAGCCCAACCTCAAATCCATTTTGGAGAAGACTGAGGATCCAGCGAGCTGATCATACAGATCGTTGATCCTAGGGAGCGGATATTTGTTCTTGATTGTGACCAAATTGACCGGTCGGTAATCTACAACCATCCGGTCCGTACCATCCTTCTTCTTGACGAAGAGGACGGGGCAAGCCCACGGAGATGAACTAGGTCGGATGAAACCCTTTTTCAAGGACTCATCGAGTTGTTTCTTAAGCTCGGCTAGTTCTAGTGGTGCCATCTTATAGGGTCTTCTAGCAATCGGAACGGTTCCTGGAATGAGGTCTATTACGAACTCAACATCCCTGTCAGGTGGAACACCTGGCAATTCCTCTGGGAAGACATCCGGGAAGTCACGGACTACCGGAACGTCCTCAAGGTCTGGCAAAGGGCTGGCGTTAAGAGAATATAATTGTCGCTTGGCTAATCGGGTCAAGACATTGACTATCTTCCCCGAAGGATGGGTAAGTTGAACAGTCCTAGAGAAGCAATCAATTCTGGCATGATGAGCTGACATCCAGTCCATACCCAAGATGATATTAATATCTGAAGATTTAAGGGCTATCAAAGATGCGAGGAAAACAAGTCGGTCGACTTGGATTTCATTTCCATGGCTTACTCTAGAAGTTTGCCATTTGGATCCCGGAGTTTGAATTACCATAGAGGTTGGCATGTCACAGAATGCGATGTTATGCAAACGAGCATAATTTTCGGATATAAAAGAATGAGAGGCTCCTGTATGGAAAAGAACAAATGCCGGGTGGCAATTAACAAGAAGTGTACCAAGAACGACGTTGGGATCCTCTTGAGCTTCCTCGGCAGAGATACAGTTGACATGGCCACGTGTAGCGGTGGCCGGCTTGGCGTGGAACACTTTCCCTGTCGGCTTGCCACGGCCAACAGCTTTAGCAGATTGGTTGGGGTTGGTCTGGGGACACTCGCGCATGTAGTGGCCAGATTCCCCACACTTAAAGCAAGTCACAGAACTAGTACGTGGAGGAGCATTGTTGGTTGGACCACCATAGGGCTTGGCTGGTGCAGACTGTTGAACGGGGCGAGGCGCCTGGAAAGATGGCCTCGGTGTGAACCTGGGTGGCAGGGCAGTGTTGGGCACCCACACGCGGCGCTTCTGAGGACCAGCACCAGATGAGGAACCCATGTCACGGCCATGCTTGCGTGTTGCGTCATAATCAGTCTGACCAGTTTCAGCACTGATGGCCTTGTTAACAAGTTTCTGAAAAGATGTGCACTCATGCAGACGGAGGTCGCAGCGAAGCTCAGGACTAAGCCCCTTACGGAACCTTGCTTGCTTCTTGGCATCAGTAGAAACTTCCTCAGTTGCATATCGTGCGAGGTTACCGAACTCCCTGCTGTAAGCATCCACAGAGAGTCGGCCCTGAGTGAAACTGCAAAATTCCTCACGTTTACGGTCCATGAGACCCTCCGGAATGTGATGTTCACGGAAAGCCTCGCTGAATTCAGCCCAAGTGGTGACATGGCCCGCTGGGCGCATAGCTCCATAATTCTCCCACCATAGACTGGCGGGGCCTTCAAGATGATATGTAGCAAAGGTGACCTTGTCAGCCTCAGCTACTAGCGCAGAACGCAGTTTGTGAGAAATACTGCGAAGCCAGTCATCAGCGTCGAGAGGCTCGACGGAGTGGTGGAACGTGGGTGGATGTAATTTGATGAAATCACTGAGTGACACCACGTTAGACCTCTGATGGTGTGCTGTGTTCTGTTCAATACGCTCCAACAAACGGTTGGTCTCCCGCTTGTTTCTTTCGGCTTCCATCATAACCTCGGCTAGGGAAGGAGGATGAGGCAGATTTGCATTCCTGACTTCGCTACCTTCGGCCTGCTCTTGGGGAGCAGGGTTAGTGCGTGTGTTGACCATCCTAGGTAAACAAGACAATGATTTAGTCAGGATGATAAAGTTCCGACATAGGATACAGAATGTAAGGAATAACTCGGAATGCAAGATGATCATCCGTATGACAAGGTAGATACAGAAACTGCTTCTTTATTCCATCGTCATACACACCATACAAGGTTTAGTACAAGACCAAACAAGGTACTATTACGGTGAAAAGAGGGTTACATCTCATCGGAGGCATTCCAAGCTCCTATACATTATTTTTCTACACCTCCGGAAGGCGATACAAACTAGGTCATATCCCACGAGTCACGCAGGACGATAGACGACACAGCTAACACGAACTAGTGATACTACCACTAACTCTGACCGATCCGTAGTAGTCCTCGTAGAAGTCACCTCCATAGCCTGGAAGCTCAACATGATCATCCGGGAACAGACGATCTCGCGGAGCTTGTGTACCATAGGGGCTAGGATGAGGTCTTGGACCAACAGACGGTGGCCTGCGGGGACCGCGAGGTGGGGTGATGCCTCCTACATCACGCCAACCCATCACGTCTGGCAAAGCAGATCTCACAGGATAGAGATCGCGCATATCCGAATGTCCAGCTTGCACCGCCGGTGCAAACCGAGTCAATGTGGCCCAATGGTCAGCACGGGTATTGAAGAGCTCTAACCTCAAGGCCCGATTTTCACGGTCCTTATCCTCGAGCATCTCAGCAGTGGTGCGAGTCCGTGAATCCTCCTGAGTGGGGTCAGCATAGATAGCCTGGAGATACCCTTGTGCTCCCGGAAGTGATCCTGGCATATACCGGAAATCAGAGTCCTGAAATAGACCAGATCTGACTCGCATGATGGTCATCATAGAGTAGGCGGCGTCCTGCACAGCCATCTCAATAGTAACCCCGAGTCCATAGGAGCAGTGAAGGGGCTCGGTGGACCCAGGATAAGATGGAAATATCCTGACAGTGCAGAGATACTGGCTTTGATTAAAGTCTCGGAATTGCTCTTCGACCGTGTACTCAGGATACCAATGGTATCCAGCCTCAGTCATTACCCTGACCAACATGGCAGTATGGCCGGGTACATCTAGGCATCGAGTCAGGCGAACCACTTGATTAAGGTTGCGAGTGGCCATCTGAAAGCACAATCATAATGCAAAGGCATTAGAATTTCTAGCAAAATTTCGGCAGCATAACAGCTGTAAATGCTCAAGAAGGATTTTGAGACATTTGACAAAGGATTTCATACACACTCAACATCATCATATAAAAGTTCTGGATCCATCCTAACAACATAATGTGGTAGAAGAACTGAACTAGGCTTGTAACCATCAAACCTATAAGGTACTACTGATTAGTAACACGTGATCCTAATAGAGAGAATAGATCCTAATTCCTTAACCCCTGATGGAAGAATAGACTGACTCAGATCAGAATGTCATAAGATAAAGGAGTAAAAAGAGCCTTACGTTCCAACCCACAAACAATTCCCCTACATATAACTAAAGAATTTCTAGACTCAACATCGACCGGTTTGGCTTGGAGAACCTACAGGTAGTCCGGCTCTGATGCCAACGCTGTCAGGACCCCGACTCGATGTCACATCGATCTAGCCTGTAGCACCTCATATCACTTTGCGGCCTCACGCACGGTATCCCCACGGGTGTCGCCTTACCTTTACCCAGGACCGTTTGCGCCTTTTGGCTCACGTATATGATAGTGTCACTAGCATCCATATGATAAGGAGCCCGGGCTGACATGACTAGTCGTAAACCCAAAGTGGCACAGACTTACAGGGACAGGCATTCATGACCCAGCCTCGAACGTGTCGGTCAACAGCAAGTGGGTCCGGGCTGTAGCACTGGGCTAGCAGGACTCCGGTAAACCGGGCTGTAGCGGGCTAACAGGACTCCGGTACTCAATGCGTGACATTTCCCCGAAGGGACAGACACCGGAACGAGGAAGGACACATGCCGGCCAGCCTAAGTGTTCCAGAGCAGTAGCAAGCTACCATGGCTCAGCGGTAACACTAGGAGACATTTCCCGGTAAGAGAGGCTACTAAAGATAAACAACTAGATAGTCAGATCCCACACATACCAAGCATTTCAATCATACACACAATATGCTCGATATGTGCAAATACAACAAAGCATCACAACATGACTCTACGACACAAGTACTTTATTTAAGGCTCAGAGAGCCATACATAACATACACCAAGGCACGGGTCTCATGACCCAGCATTCAGGTCATACAGTCATACAAACCAGCAGTGGAAGTAACTTGTCTGAGTACAGACAACTAGTAAAATAAAAGAGGCTTGGAAAGCCTAGCTATACTACGTGGTCCTTCACAAGCTCAGGAACACCACCTGGGCCTTAGCCTACTCATTGATGTCAACGTCTACGTAGAACCCATCAGAAGGGGTTGCAGCGTCTTCTGTAAAAAATGTAAATTATAGCAAGATGAGTACAAAGGTACCCAGCAAGACTTACATCAGATCCTACATACATGCATATTCTCAAGAAGGGTTGGTGGAGTTATTGCAGCAAGCCAGCTTTGACTCTTGGCTAGGCTAACCTACGAGACTCCAACTTGAAATGGTTTTGCGTACACGACTCCACTACTCACCAATTCAATACACTACCGAGGATCCACCTCCGTCTTCCTACGGAAGAGCCATCCTCGGCACTCACACTTATCTTGAGGCTTTTAGTAGTTTCCATTTACTTGTCTATGAACTGTATAGGCAACCAAGTAGTCCTTTACCACGGACGCGGCTATTCGAATAGATCATGATAACCCTGCAGGGGTGTACTTCTTCATGCATGTTTCCACCACTTAGCGTCTGCACACGACATGTGCTCGGCAGACTTCAAGCGAAAACCGACGTGGGTGTAGACCACGACCTACCTAAACACTTAAGCCTCTAGTCCAGGTTTATCGCCTATTCGGGTTCCATCCGCAGGGAGTACGGCCGAGGTTTCCCATACGGCCCCGAACGATGTGAACAGGGTTCCCGAGATACCTAACGGGTATTCGGTACACCATGCCACGTACCTACCGCATCACAGCCCACCCCTACGGTCAGCGCTGTCCACGGCTTCTAGTAGGCTACAAACACCAGAAACTACGTGCAACTCCTGGACAGAGAGCTAGGGTGAATAAGAAGTCGAGCGGGGTCATATTTCAGGGCCCAATGCATGGTAGTAGCTGTATCTTAAATCACACATACAGATCTCAGTGCTTAAGGTCGGCTTCAATGAAACAACCCACCATGTACTCCTACATGGCCTCTCATCGATACCTTTACCAAATCGTGTTCACCACATCACTCTCATTACCGACATAACCATTTCACTCCAGCCCATCACCCAGATGAACCAGACCTGACACGACTCTAAGCATAGCAGGCATAGCAAGGTAGGAACAACACATACATATGGCTCAATCAACTCCTACACATGCTAGTGGGTTTCATCTAGTTACTGTGGCAATGACAGGTCATGCAAAGGAAATGGGTTCAACTACCGTAGCACACAGCAGTTTGAAACGTGTTGTCTTAATGCAGTAAAAGAGAGCAGGAGCGAGAACATGGGATTGTATCGATATGATCAAATGGTTGGTTGCTTGCCTGATGGTTCGATGCACTGATACGGTTCTTCGTTAGGGTAATCACGATACTCCTCGGAGGCAGAACCTGTCGCAAAGGACACCGATACACAACCATCACCAAACAATGTGCAACAATATGATGCATGCATGAAACATGGCAATATGAGTGTGTTGGGCTAATGCAACTAAAACCAGAAGGGTTTGAACCAATTTGAATCAAAGATTCAAATTTCAAACTCAAACATGGCCTTTTAAAGTGTTTTTCCTTGTTCTGTATTAAACATCAGGTTAACTTGTTTAATCATGCATGAAAATAGTACAGAAGGATAGATTGGATTTTTCTGATCATTTTTCATATATAATTTGTCTGATTTGGAGTTACAGAATAAAAGTTATGAATTTTTGAAGTTTAAATTATATTCTGGAATTTCCTATATTAGAATAATTCCAGAAAATCAATTATTGCATCAGCCTGACGTCAGTGTGACGTCAGCAGGTCAACGGAACACGTTCGGGTCAAACCTGACAGTGGGTCACGCGTGTCAGTGTGATTAGTTTAATTAAAGTTTAAATAAAACTAAACCTGTTTAATTAACAGGGCTGGGCCCCACCTGTCATTGACTCAGGGGAGTCAACCAGGGCCCACCCGTGGTCAAAGTCAATGCCAGCGGCGCCGGCGTTTAGCCGCCGGCGAGCCCGACGCGGCGGCGGGAGTGGTTTTGGCCGTTTCGGCCACCAAATAGGTCACGGAGACCACTGGAGTGGAGCTGAGGACGAGCCGCAGCTCTTGGTGGAGTCCGTTGGGGTCGGGGTGGCCGGAGTTGGCGCCGGCGACGACCTTGGCGGCCACCGGAGTTCGGGTGAAAGCGAACTCGGCCTAGGGTGTGCGGGGAGGTGCGGGAAGTGCACGGTTGGGCCCAACGCAGCGTGGTGAGTGCGTTGGCCACCGCGGGTTGGCCGGAGGATGGCCGGGAGCACGTCGGCGACGAGATCCGTGGCGGTGCGTGCGTGTGATCTTCGTGCGGTGGCTACACAGCTCGGGAATGAGAGAGGGAGGGTCGGAGGGGTAGCTAGGCTCACAGCGCTCCCGTAGAGGCCACCGGCGGGGTCGGGGACGAGCTGAGGAGGCGACGGCGTTGAAGGGGATCTCCGGCGACGGCGAGCTCGGGCGAGGTCGGTGCGGTGGCCTCGGGCCGCACGAGCACACGAGGCTCGGCTAGCTCGATGAAGTGGACGGCGGCGGAGCTCCTGGACACGGCGGCACGGCGTGGGGTTGACGGAGGGCGTGGCTACGGCGAGGGGGTGGCGGCGATGGCGTCGGCCATCGCGTGGGAGAGTGAGGGAGAGGAGCTGGAGAGGAGAGGGGGTGTCTGGGAGGTTCAGGAGAGAGAGAGAGGCCGATTCACGGCGTTAGCCGGGTGAGGGAGGCGGCGAGGCGGCGAGCAGGTGCGTGGCACCCATGCGGTGCTCGCCGTCGAGCACCTGCCTGCCTGCCTGGCCGGCAAGCAGCTCGCTGGCGTGGTGCTGGGCTGGGCCGGCAGGTGGGCCGGGTGCTGGGCGCCAGGTAAGCTTTTTCCATTTTTTTTCTGTTTTCTGTTTTTTTTAATACTTCTGCAACTTTGTTGAATTAAATAAAATACTTAGGCTACTCCTAAAATCACCAAACTACTCCTGGTCCATAGTTGGATTATTTCCAACATGAAACATTTTACTTTGGAGTTATTTGAGCATTTAAATATTTTATATAATTTTAAATGCCCAAATTCAAATATTTATGATTTAATTCAAAACCCTAAGATGGCCTAGGAAAATGTGCACCACTTTTGGCAGAGGTTCTGAACCAAGACAAAAAATGATCGGCATTTTAGAAGGGCATTTCAGGTTCATTGAAAATATTTTTAGTAACCCTAGTTGGTTTCAGAGGGGGCTGGGGGTTCTGTCATCCCCATTTCAAGTTTCTGATGAAGAATAGACATGATGCAACACTCTAATGCATGAACTAGCTAGGGTGTGACATCTTTAGACTCCATGCCATACAGTTCGCTACCATATCTGCCGATAACCAAAAGGCACACGTTGGGACCAAAGACTGGACTGTGTTCTTCTCGGCTATGCACCAAGCAATATTTTTGGTGTTCACTCTCCTAATACTTGGGAGTTTGACAACTGGTTGACGCCGGTTGATACTCGAATGAATATAGTTACTTCTTGTCAACATTGATGCTTGTCTGAGTGAACTTTGGAGTACATGGCAGCAGCATAAGTATCTGTCCATCTGATCATTTTGTGTAGTTCTACTGAAATCACCCAATGCAATGATTTGACTGCGAGTTCAGGCTCCAAGTTACTCCTTTATAAAATCGGCAAATAGTAGCACAATACCAAATTACCAATACATGACAAACACAATAATCAGGATAAAGACCAGTACCAACCTGTGTGAGGTAGCATATCAATTACTATTTCCTTTGACTGGAAGCCAAGATAAGCGAAGCGACTGACAACGAAGGAAGAAAGCAAGCCGAGATTAGCGACTGACAGGAAAGGATGGAAGTTGTCGAGGCAATGAAGCACCCAAAGTTTTTGTGCAGTTCCACCAAAATCGAGCATCCCTGTTGGCACATATATTGAGAGAGTGAGATTACTGTAATAGTGGGACTAGTTGATGAAACATACCCTAACAAATAGAAGAACCCTCATTATCTTAATGGGTAAAGTTAGCAACATAGTAGTCTTGCTTAAAGAGAGGTATTGGTTTATTTAATCAGTGCCAATTATCTCAACACTCAAAGCATTGCCATTTATCATAGGTTGCAAAACTTTAACGTGCAAAGATAAAGGAGTTTCTTAGGACAGTAGCACGATACAAATAGAGATCACAGCAAACTAATATGGATGAAGGCCTTAGGCCCGTACCAACCTGAGAAAAAAAGCTTATTCATGTAGTCCCATAAGAGATGATAAAGCACTCACTGGAATCACACAATAGTATATATTTTTGTGCACTTCAAATGTATGGTTGAAATCACTCTTGTTTACCAGTGCTGAGATTATATCGAAAGATTATCAAGAACTTCCAGCAGAGTTAAAGCACTGGCTGGGATACAGTTCATTGTATTGTCTTGTGTAGTTCCACTAAAATGTATGATTGGCATAACATGATCCCTGTTTGCACAAGTAGGAACAAGGTGAAACCTTCATTAGCTTAGTGAGAAAGGATAGGAAGACATTATCATATTACTCAAATAGTAGCATCAAATTCATGATAGACAATACGAATAAAATTATGTCATGACACTAATAAAATTACATCCCTGCTCCACCACATGATTCACCTCCATAGACAAACATACACACATACTTCCTCCGTCTGAAAATACTTGTCATCAAAATGGACAAAAAGGATGTATCTAAAACTAAAAATACATCTAAATACATCCCCTTTTATTCATTTTGATGACAAGTATTTTCGGACGGAGGGAGTACATGATTCAGCATAGGGTCCTACTAAAGATTTGTTTAACTCCGACAGGAAAATTAGGCAGCAATAAATTAGTGGTACTTAAGTACTCCTAATTAATTAAGTGAGACAACAGAAGTGAAAGGGCTCCCTAGACGATCGTCTCACATGTAAGCTAGTCGTGTCCGGAGCCCTAGAATGGCCTCGACAAAGGCATCTGGCTTCAGCAAGATCGCCTTGGCACTGTTTATTCTTCTTCTTCCTCCTCTTCATGCTCTGTTTCTCTTTCTCCTCACCAGTTGGTAAAACCAAGTACATGATTGGCCTTCTAGTTCAGAATTGGTTTTGTCAGTGAGGGAGTACAAGTGTACTAGTAAAAAATAGCATTATTTTCTCATGGCAGTCGGAAAATAGAGATGAACACATGCATTAAATATCATTCTTACCTAAAGGAAGGTTATGGCACCAATATGGATGATGAGGATTGGAACATAGATCTCCCTTTGTGTAGTTCCACCGAAATGAACCAACTATTCCATTCTGACATTCCAGTTAAACAACACAAAAGTCACTTCTTTTAAGAAGAGTTTTGTGAAGTGCACCAAAAGGCCACAACAGCAACCAGGTGAATTGGATATCCCTGTTTGCACAAAAAGGTATAGAGGAAACAGTCAGAGTCTGAAACAATTACAAGCAAAAACATTTGGCTAAACTTGTCATGGCTTATAACAGTGGCATGGCTTCATTTTTACCAGGGACACTAGATTAAGAACAGCTAAATATTTGGTATAAGGGCATGGGATAGTGGGTGCACCAGCAGTCCAGCACCATGTACGTAAACAGGGGCATAAAGTGGTGATTCATAGTTTGTTCCCCCGAGAAACAAACATCCAAGAAACATATCTGGGTTGGTCCCATTTTTGTTCACTCTAGCCACCTACTCCTATGTGTGGATATAAAATCTAGTCCTCATCATACCACTGTGTACAGCGTTACCCCTATATTTCCCTTTTCGACCAAGATACAGGTTGGATGACCAGTCTGTACTACTTTCACCCCCTTTCCTTCCTGTTTGTACCAAGTCCGATGTACATACTAAATTCCCCCACCCCCACTTTATTTCTTGTTTGAACCAAGTACTCCCTCCGTCTGGAATTACTTGTCATCAAAATGGATATGTCTAGAACTAAAATACATCTAGATACATCCATTTCAATGACAAGTATTTTCGGACGGAGGGAGTACAAGATTCGACTCCATGAAGTAGCTTTACCTCTAACAATAGAAAAAAAACTCCCTCCATCCAGAAATACTTGTCGGATGAATTGATGTATCTACACATATTTTAGTTCTAGATACATTCATTTTTATCCATTTCTTTGACAAGTATTTCGGGAAAGAGGGAGTAGGTGACATTGGACCATCCGATCGAGAGGGGATGAGAGGTAGAAAATGATGCACATGCAGCGACGTAGCAAGCCGGGGAAGTAGAGCTAAGGCGGTTTTGAACGAAGATATACCTGAAGGTCGTCGGGATGTGGATAGGTGGGCGGCGGGAGGCTGGGTCCGCCCACAGGCAACGACGAAGGGATCGGAGGACCTCCCTCGCCGGCGCCCGGCCAGAGATAATGGTGCGGCCGGCAGTGGGTCTCCTCCCTCGCTGTCGATGATGGCCTAAACGCTGCCCCTCCTCCCCTTCATCGGTGGAGGGGGATACGTCCGGATCTGTAACCAGCGGTGAGGATAGAAAGATAGTGTTTTTTGAAGGGAGAAAGACAGTCTTACTACCCCTATCTTGTTTAGATCTGGAGAGGATGAGAGTGTGTGAATAGAGCAACCCTAGCAAGCAAGCGCGGAGGCTCCGGCCTATATATACGTAGTGGGGTAGTTTTCCTTTTTCACTCCATCAAAACAATCGTTTAAAATTGTGTACTACTACATGCCAGGTCGCGGTTTTTTTAGTTATTGATTGTTTTTTGAGATAGCTACCCGCTTGTTCCAAGTGGTGTTATGGTGTGCCAGGTTGCACTTTGTATCATTCAAGTCTGGTATACTACAAGTCCCTCCATTAAATGAACAACCACCCCTCGTAAAAATTGTGAACAAGCCCACGGCTAAAATTAGCAGAAACGTGGGTTGCCCCAACATGCATTATTATTTATATTTTCTACTCCCTCCGTTCCTAAATATAAGTCTTTTTTATTAGCCACACCTAAGACAAGAATTTTTTTATTAGCAGTGAACCCCACATGTCATAGACACAAAAATTGTGGCAAGATTCCCTTAGGCAAGCCAAAGTGTGTCTAACAATTTGAGCAACTCAAGTTATGAAAGTGTGGCAAGTGTGGGAAAAATAATGTGGCAACAAAAGACAAACATAGTCACAATCCAAACATCCCCGTAATTTTTTGTGACATGCATGAAAATTTGGTTAGTTAAATTATAGTCAAAATTTGGCAAGGTGCATCAAATCAACACATGCAAGTATCAAAAGGAAAGCCACGGCATGCATGCATGCGTTGTACTCCCTCTGTTTCGAAATATAAGTCTTTTTAGAGATTGCAACAAGTGACTACATATGAAGCAGAATATGTCTACATCCGTATGTGTAGTCCATTTGAAATGTGTAAAAAGACTTATATCGAGTGCAGTGCTTTGATGTGTCACATCAACTCATACAATACCGAGAAATTTGATTACTACAACGCCCTCTCCCTCGCGGACTGAGCTCCGGTGCCTTAATTGCACCTACCTTTAGCTGCATGACAGGAGGGCCAACCACCTGTTGGGCCCACCTGTCATAGACGCAAAGGCAGGAGCAGTAAGTAGAAGCTTTCGCTACACGCTATCCGTCCCGCACGAGGTGGACAGACATGCAGCAGTGGATTCGATACTGTAGAAGTAGGAGTAACATCATTGTTCGTCTTCTCGAAGAGGCAAAGAGCCAAGCGCAACCCGAACATGGCAGTTGCGAATGCTCGGGTGGTGTGGTGCCTTGGTGCACGCATATAGTAGCCAGGCTCTTGCATGAGACAAAATTGCTATTTGAGCCCACTATTGAAGTACTAGTACCTGCTACTCCCTCTTTCTAGGTGAGTAAGTCATTGAATTTGTAGCTAAGCTTCCCTCATTGAATTGTTTAACAATTAAACTCCATCATCCATTGGTTGATACTCATTCTGCATAGGTCCACGCGCTTAGCACCATTTCCTCCTGGGGTCACCAATGTTTATTTGCTAATTAATAGCATTTCATGCAATGAACTAGCCAATGCAAGTCATTAAAAGCATGCACACCTCTCATCTCTTATTGGTTGATATGTCAAGAAACAATAAACAAGGTAGAAGTTAATGCACCGCGCCTAAGTGTTTTGGGACTATTTGGTTTTCGTAAGATGACTTAGACTAGCCACAGTGGGAGTAACTTCAGCAGTAACATCGAGTCCAACTTAGCAAATTTGCTTATGTGGCAATGAGTTAATGAGGAGATAGGTAGTTATAGTAACTTAGCTAGTTACTGTAACATCACATGCCCCAATGCAATATGAGTCTATAACCTAATAAATGAAGCTTTGCATGTTACCACACTTATGTTACTACCCACTATGAAGGCAGTAACAAAGTCTAGGGATATGTGTATGTTACTCACCATTGTGTCTAGTCTTACACACCTAGATGGAGGGAGTAGTATAGCCCTGTAAACCGGAAAGGAGTATTTGGCTTTCTAGAGATTTCAACAAGTGACTAGACTACACCACATGCAGTACTCCCTCCCTTCCGGTTTATAGGGATCAAATCTCAAATCTCATGAACCAAGGCATTTTGCGATTGGAGGAATGTATCTCGTACTTTACAAAACTAACCTAATAAAACTCATGCATTAATTACGTAGTTCTCTCGTTTTCCTCTCCGCCTTGGTTGCGGTGCACAAGTATTGAGCACTCCTATATGACTAGCCTCTCTATCTACATGCGCGACATTTCAAAGCATCCGGGCCTGCGTGCCATCCAGGAAATCATAGCGAGGTGCTACAGTCGAGCCTCACCTGTCACCCCGGTGTGGCCGTCATGACCCGTCATATCACAAAACCCACACCTTTACCAGCAGTGGTAAGGTGGCCTCCAAGTTGGACTGGACGAAGCAACCATCATTTCACTGGAACGCTCGTTCAAGCCCTTTCTTCCCTTTCTTGAAGAAAACCTCACTCCAGGCTACTCACTTCTACCATTTTTCTTCTATACCAACGAAGGAAAGGTGGGCGAATCAGTTATGCTGCTATATTTTCATTCCAAGAATCTTCTTTTTGCGAAGCACCGACCGATTCTCACATCCTATTCTTTTCTCATTTTCATTGCGATTGTGGTTTCCTTTCGATTGATTTTTGTTTGTTAGTTCATTGATGGATCCTGGAGCACTAGGCAAAGAGTTGCCGGCGGACAACCCACTAGAGACATCGATCTCCAGGAAGCGAGCACCGACCAACAAGTTGACCATGTTGGCGGGCCAACCCATGGAGATGAAGAACTCCAAGAAACAAGCACTGGCCAAAGAGTTGACGACGTTGGCGGATGAACTCCTCAAAGAAAGTTGGAAGAACAGCAAGGGCCCCACCGTCCCTACCCTAGGAACTCTGATGGCCACCTATGCGAGGCTCAAGGCCGAGTTTGAGGAGATAGTCGCCGTTGAGAAGCAATATTCCCCTGGCAAGGTGATGTCCCCCATCGAGGACGAGGAGATGGCCCCCGGAGGGATGAGATCCCCCGGTAAGATGCACAAGGGAAAAAATAATGGCTTATTACCATAGTTGTGGTTTTTGATTATTTGCAATGTGCTTGCTAATATGTTAGGGTTGTGCAGGTGCCGGTGGACGTCCTTGATGATTCCGATGTCGCGGCCCATCCTATTGGCCATCGCCCCAGAGATCGATTCCGATGCCGTTGTCCATCCTGTGGACATCGCCCCAGAGATCGATTCTGATGTCGTGGTCAGTCTTGTGGACATTGCCCCAGAGATTGATTCCCATGCCACTGTCCGTGCTGTGGTCATTGCCCGAGAGATCGATGACAAGAAATAGTTGGTCGCGCTAATCCTTTAGGGTAGTTTGCATTGCCCTGTGTTTAATTACCAGAACAATGCGTGTTATCAAACCATCTTAGGGCTAGTGCACTGTCTTGTGTGAGCGGTACTTGCTTCTTTTGTTTGATAGTGAATCATGCGAACCCTCTCCAAGTTATGGAAACAGATGTATCCTCACCGGCTTTGGATGTAATATATGGCATGCTTAGATGTAAGTTTGAACTGTTTATCATATCAGCAGGGCTTGTTTGATGATTGTTGCTGTTAGTAGGCTAGCTACTGTGCGACCTATAGTACTTGCAAAACACTCACCGAAGAGAAACGTTGGGGCTGATGAGCTCGTGGTACGCTTATACTTATCCGTCATCGATCGACCAATAGCCCTAGCTCCTAAAATTGTAGGCTGAGCGATCGATCAAACAATACTGGACATGGATACATTCAGGCCTCATTTGGTTCATAGGATAGGAAAATCATAGCAAAAGTACAGAGACGTACGACACAAAATCATAGCAGTGCAGAGACGTACTCCCTCCGTTCCAAAATAGATGACCTAGGCGGGCTAGTTTGGCCTAGTGGGTTTTAGTGATATGACGTGGTACAGTGCCGTCCAGTCTTCGCGTGTGGTAGCAGTATTGCGGGTACAGTAAGTTTTCTTGAAGAAGCGGAATTCAACGAAGTCATGATGGTTCCTTCGTCCGAACAACTTACAGTGGGAAAGGTTGGGCCTGCGATACGACCGGGGTAGACCAGGATAATTTTGTGCATGGCAGGTGGACCAGGATGGTCGACATCCCACATGTCGATGAATGAAAGTATTCTTTCCGATATAGAGGACGAGCAATGAGTAGTCATTGTTTATTTTTGATGAAAGCTATTGTCTCCAATGTTACTCCTTGACTTTGTCAATGCCTCTCTCTCCTCCACATAAGATGGGACTACTTGCTATGCATGCGGCGGGCAGCTGGTGTCTTGAGGGGCCAGGGCGGTCAGAGCAGGCTCCGGAAGCGGTCCGGACTCCAGCATGGCCCACCTCACATTATCACCATATATTTATTGGAGTCCGTGCGCGAAGGGCGGGCGATCTCTTCTCCCTCTCCCGCTTCTCTCATCTCAGCCGACGCGCCCCGAGCGATTAGATTTCGGGTATCGACGGTTTATTCAATTACAGTCCCACATGTCAGTGAAATTGCAAGACAACGCGTGTCCCCTCTGGTGATCGGCGTGTGAGCCGGACTGTCGGGGGTGCGATGCATACGAGTCGTAAGTGTGTCACCTTTTCCTTTAGAACTTGCGAAGCATAACATTTTCGCGCGATCGATCGATAGAAATCCAGAACAAAATGACGAGGGTGGTGCTTTCCCGCTCGTTAGGCGGGCTAGTTCGAGTGATATGAGGTGCTACAGTGCCGTCCACTTGCTCCATTTCTATGTAAGCAAGAGTTTACACTCTTACGCGGGAGGAGTGCAAAACACCGCTGATCTGATTTTGATTGAGGGATAACTATTCCCTGCCAAATAATGGAGGACTGTTAGTGATTATAGCATGATAGTTAGGGCATCTCCAGCGCTGGCCCACAAATTTACATCGGCATCTGTCCGAGGACACTGATGGGTGCCATCCGATGCTGCCCGCATACCTTTCGACAACTATATGAACTAACCGGAAAATATTCGTGCAAACAAAGCAAATTTCAAATTAACCGGATGAAATTCATTACATTTCGAAAACTTTTCCTACAAACTGGACGAAATTCATTACATATTTCGCACAAACCATACTAAAACCTACTGTAAACCTAATCTAAACAATCGCCAGCGCACGACCACCATGTCTGGCCATGAACCCGAGAAAGCAGGCCATTGCCTTTGCCTCCTCCTCATCCGCCTTGAGAACCTCCTCCTCCGGAGCACAAGGTTCTAAAGATTTCTGCCTCCACGTCACCGTCAAGCGGCTAATCGGCCGCTGATGTTTACCCCACCAAGCTTGGTGTTGACTGATTGGAGTAGCGGTGGCCTTCCTAGGACCAGAGCGGTGGCGACCTACCATGTACTACTCTTCCTCGCTGCCGGCTGCGCCCGCGCACGCGCGCCTGCTTCGTGGTCGTGGTGGCGGAGGGCGGCCGGGGGGGTGCCGGCGATCTCCTTCGTTTGCTCCTGTGACAGTACGTCGAAGAGAGCTTTGGAGCACGCCCGGAGCGGAGCCGCCAATGTCCCTCATCTGCTCCTACGACAGTACGTCCAAGAGAGCTTCGGAGCGCCAGGAGGCCATGGTTGGAGTGGTGCGGACAGAAGGAAGGGGTCGGAGGAGAATAAGTGTGGGTCTTTGGCTATCGCTGGGAGCTGGGGCTCAAGTTAATATAGTGGACGAATGGCAATGAGCCATGGCAGACGGATGGACAACTGGCGCCGGAGTAGGTTCATCGGGCGTGAATGTGGATGCTGCTTCAGTGACTTAACTGTAGATGTGTTGGGTTACTGACATGTAGGCCCAACGGGCATCTGGCCCGCATGTCAGTGACACACCAATTGCACTTGCAGGTAAGTCCGGTGAATGCGACATTGACGTTCTAGAGAGACGGTGACCGTTTCAGGCGGGAAGCGCGCGCTAGCGATGGAAGGGGTTTCGGTGTGCAGTGGCACTAAGATCGGTTGCTCACGATAGTACATACTCCGTACCATACTACCATAGTACCCTCTCTAGCTAGGTTGTTTTATAGATTGTCGTTGTGATGGACAATATACATGAGCAAGGCGCTCCAAGTATGACCATTGGTGTTGAGTCAGGTGAACACATGCTCGGCGTTCGCATAGGCCTCCATCAAACGTCTAAACAGTAATGTCAGGCACCGCCGGGGCGCGCAGGTGATGGGCTCGCCATTTGCGTTGCGCCATGAGCAGGACTTTGATTTAGATGGCGGCGTGCATGCATTAGCATGCTTTGACAGCGTGAGCGTGAGTGTCTGACGCAAAGTATTTCATTTTCATTTGGCTGACGAGGGTGCGTTGCAGCGAGGAGTCCATGGTTTGATTCCCCACATACGCATAATTTTGGTTTTTACAGTATTTCTTTCTCCATTGACAGGTAGTCCCGCGTGGATAGATAAAAAACACGAGCTGATGAGGCGCATGAGGACTGTTTGACTGGTCAACCAGACAAATACGGAGCTATACGCTGAGCCAATGACCGTATAATCACCATATCTCGTATACAATGATCAAAGTGAGCTATCAAGACAAGTTCCATGACCGCCAATGCATTTTACTCGGTAATAAATGACCAGGATTGAAGGGGAATCTAAATTCCCTTCATCTTCTTTCCTAGAGCTCTTGACAAACCAATGCACTATACAGTTGTCCCGCCACTCCACCCCAGAGCTCTCACCAAGCGTCGTTCATGCCACCGCGCCGCACACTAACCGGTAAGGCAGCAATGGCATCCCGCCGCGCCGAGTTCCTCGCTGCCCACAACCGCACACAAAATGGTAGGGAAGCGATGGCATCCCGCCGTGCCGAGTTCATCGCCGCTCGCGACCTCACAACTATGAGGGAGGAATTTGAAAATGCGAAGGCCGAATTGACGGTAGAGCAAGAGGCGGCCAAAGTCGCATAGAGGGAGCGGAAAAGTCAGAAAGCACTCAAGAAAAGAGAGGCCCACCGCCGCAAGAAAGAAAAGGACGCATGCACTGCTGCGGAGAGGGCGGCGGAGATCCAAGCACGATGGGGTGTCGCCGACAAATCCGTGAAGGAGAACGACGACATCTGGCGAGCATGTGAGAAGTAGTAGTACTAGTAGTTAGTGTGTGTGTGTGTGTGTGTCTGAGTACGAGCATGTACCAGTACTACTAGTTACTACTGTAGTTTTTAGAGCAAATTACCAGTACATTAGCCTAGACTAAATGGAAAAATTCCTATCCTATGCATCAATTGGCATCTATTTCTCTATAGGAATTGAGATGCATGTCATCTCACTTCCTATCATTTTCATATTCCTATAAAATTCCTATCCTATGAACGAAAGGAGGCCTCTGTTGGAGTAACTACTGTAGCTAGCAGTACTGCTGGTACAGTAGTTTTCATCAAGAAGCGGAATTCAACGAAGTCATGATAGTTCCTTCGTCCGAGCAACTTCAAAGGGGGAAGTGGGCCTGTTATTTGACGGCTCATTAGTCATTGTTACTGCGGCACGACGACCGGGAGGACTCTCCCTTGGAGTTCTGCGTGCATGGCAAGTGGACCAGGATTGTCGATGTCCCACATGTTGGCGAACAAAGTATTCTTTCCGATATCGAGGAGCAAGGAAACCGCGTGGTATAGTATCACTGTTGATTGGTTCTCAAAAAAATAGTATCACTGCTGATTTATATTTATTTTTTATTTCCGATGAATGCTAGCGTTTCAACTCTTACGACGAAGAGTGCCAAACATGGCACATGCTGGATGTCCCACACGTCAGCTAAAGGAGTGGCACATGAACAGCGTGGTAAAGCCCAGCGTAAAAGAAAAACAGCATGGTAGAGCGTCTCCACTTCTTCCACTTCTGGGTCGGAGACCACACGTAGTAGTACTTAGTGGTATGAACGATACAAAGTGCGACCTGGAGAGAAAGACACGTCTAGTTGGAAGGTCTCGGGGCATACACGTAAACAAATATAAAAGTTAATATGTGCCTCCAACTAATATAGTAGTAGTAGTAGAGTACTTAGGCACGTACTCCATAACATCACTGTGCATTGCACGTACAACATTTAGTGGTAGTACGTAGTAAGAGACAAATGTCGCCCAAGAGTTCCCTTCTCGACCTCCTTTTGGGTGTTTGGTAGAGTGCATGGAGGGTGCATGAGTCCACACTAGTTTAGCACAAATACACTAGAAGCATGCATGAAGAGAGCATGCATGAAGAGGGGTGTTGAGTTGAGAATGCATGAAGAGGGAACAACTATGCTGAGACGAGAACGCAACCAAACACGCCCTATATGCCACGCATGTTCATACCATTTGTGCCTTTCTACTTCATTTACTGCCCTACATTACTCAGGTTCGTACGTCCACTCCTGGGTACATGTCCGTCTCGTAGTTCTAGTCCCACGAGTTCTTCATATAGATGGAATGATCCTTGCATAACACGCGCACCTTGATGCTAGATGTATCGCGTGTTGGCAAAAGGATGAACAAAGCTCATGTAAAGAAATAGAGTGGAAGAACATAGATTCCCGATGACCGAGAAGGAGCAAGGAACCTCGTGGTGGAGCGTCTGCACTCATAATATTTAATATTATTCAGCGATATAAAATCAACCAATCATCTCCATAGTGGATTGGAAGAGTACGAAACACGGCAGCCCAGTGTAGTTACATCATACTAGTACATGGCTAACCCACGCTATCACCATATTTCTTGGCTTCCGTGCGACACCTATCTCTAGTAATCTAGCAGCCTGTATCGCTTCTCCCTCCTCGTCTCTATCAAAGTGCGGCGGGCTGGCATTTTTGCCGTCTATTAAGGTCGGTTAACTCATCACATGTTAGCGACTTGCCAAGAGCATTCTAAAAAAAATCCTTTCACGTTCCGTTTTCAAAAAGAAAAAATCCTTTCACATACGAATTTGACTGTATGCTTTGAGCAACTTGCATGTCCTATACTGCTCCTGTTTGATACTCTAACTTAGCTAGAGGTTAGACTAACTCATGACTAACCCTATACTAATTGTAGCCAAAGAGGTGTTTGGGTGACAGGGTTAGATTGACAATAAATGCACTTGATGGAGAGAGAGAAGTGATTTTACAGTGGTCCCAATGAGAACTATCTCCAGTTAGCACCTCTTGGGTGGGATAGTTTTTTTCGGTGGGTTCGGTGAAACTTGCTCCAATTTAAATCCTCATGCTTGGATATTTTAGGGCTATTTGAGCCCCAACTAGCTCAAACTAACACTAACCCATGGATCCAAACAGGGCCTATCGCCAGTCTCGACGCGGAGCAGTCGCGTGCACCGGGAAGCGGCACTTTCTCGGCCGTTGCGCCACTTCAAAGCCGGTGCCAGTGAGAGGTTGCCTCCGCTCTGGCCTGGCATTAATGCGGCACTTACGCTCCAGGGCGACGCTGACCGTTTCACACGGGAAGCGCGCGCTGGCAAGGGAGTATAGGTTTTGAACTGTTTTAGGTGTAGTACTGGTAGTTTGCAAAATTACTCAATTATTGCACTCAGTTTCCTAAGAAATTGTGGTAGAAACATTACTCCACAGCCCGCTTCCCTTCTCCTTCCTCTTCCACCACCCGCGCACGTCCGCGGGAAGCGATCGGTCAACCCTTATATAGGAGTGCTAGCACAAAAATATGCATGCATGACCACTAAAATTTCCATATTAAAGCGCCGCTCTGGCGGGAGTATGTCGGGGCTGTTTGGTTCTAGGCCTAGGATTGCCACACTTTGCCACACATTTTTGCCAAGCTTGCCTAAGGTTAGTTCATCAAAATGAGAGCCACAAGTTAGCAAGCCTAAGGGAATCTTGCCACATTTTTTATGTGTATGCCATGTGGGGCCCAAGTGGGGCTTGCCTATGATGTGGCTTGAACCAAACACTCACCTAAGTTGGTCAAACTTGCCTAACTTTAGGTGTGGCAATCTTTGGCACAGTTAGTCACAAACCAAACAGGCCCGTCGTATATTGCTACCTTCGGCCGGGCCATGGCTACCGGGCGACGGCGACTAGAGAAGAGGCGGTAGGAGGGGAATGAATGCAACTACTGTTTAGGTTCACCTTCCGTCTTAAATAAATGGGAAGCATCACGTGTACCCGCGGGTGCAAAAATTGTAACATACGTGTCTGCTTACGTGGGTGTCACGTAACTGGTGTGTGTGTGTGAGAGAGAGAGATTCTGAGAGACAAAGTGCGTGTGTGCGACTCTACTCTTCGGATATGTACTCAACCATTTGCATCGGGATATAAGTATAAAGGTATTTACTTTAGCTAGTGATTTACGTGGCCATGTTAACGTGGTTGTGTCAAAAAAATGTCACTTCCTGCTCGTGATTTGCGTTATATAATTACAAGCAAGATTCTCGTGCATTGCACGGAAAATCAATATGAATTTATTTACAAAACACTTGTTGTGCTTGACCCATGCAGGAGTAATCCCATGTGTAAAAACTAATGATATCTCGAGAATTTTATCAGAAAACTGGTATCTCGAGAATGTCATCGGAAAAATGAAAAATAAGAGATAAGGCGAGGAGGAGTGGAGCGTGGTGGTGACTGGTGGTCGGAGTGGGCGGAGGCATGGGGATGGACGGCGCCGGTGGGCGGCAGTGGACACCATGCTAGATTCTTCCAGAGACTTCCTTGTTTAATCGCTGAGCAATGAGGTTGTGGGAGATAAGGATGTGGAGAGAGGTGCGGGTATATTTTGTAAAATTATCATAGTTTGCTTTCGATCCGTCAGATATAGATCATACGGTCTGTATTACAAGATGGCAGGCACACTGAAAGTGCTAGTTATCGACTAGAGGGGGGGTGAATAGGCGATTTTTATCAAAGTCTTCAAAACATGGAAGTTTCAAAGACAAGCAATAGAAATGACCTAATTGATATGCAGCGGAAGATAAACTACAACAAGCAAGCCATAGTCAAGTATGCAATAGTGTTAACGTACGAAGACTAATAGAAGCTAGGTAGTAAGGATCAGGATGGAAGATAGTATGAAGCCAATCAACAATAGTAGTCAAGTAATGAAGTCAAACAGATAAGACAGATAAGCAATGACTTCACGAAGACAAACACAAAGTAAAGGAGGGAAGGGATAGAACCAGTCACTTGTTGAAGACACAGGATTTGTTGGACCAGTTCCAGTTGTTGTGACAACTGTACGTCTGGTTAGGGAGGCTGAGATTCAACTCAGAAGACCGTGTCTTCACCTTATTCCCCTTGAGCTAAGGACACATAGTCCTCGCCCAATCACTCTGGTAAGTTTTCAAGGTAGACTTCCGAACCTTCACAGACTTCGTTCACCGGCAATCCACAATGACTCTTGGATGCTCAGAACGCGATGCCTAACCGGCTGGAGGATACACAGTCCTCAAGTGTAATAAGTCTTCTGGTCACACAGACAGAAAGACTTCAGTGATGCCTAACACTCTTTGGCTCTGGGTGTTTGGGCTTTGTCCTCGCAAGGATTTCTCTCTCAAAGGCTTCGAGGTGGGTTGCTCTCAAAATGACAAAAGCTGTAAACTAACTCTGAGGAACCACCAATTTATGGTGTAGGGGGTGGGCTATTTATAGCCACAAGGCAACCCGACCTGATATGTCTGAAATGACCCTGGGTCACTAAGGAACTAACACGTGTTCCAACGGTCAGATTTCAAACACTCACGGTAACTTTACTTGGGCTACAAGCAAAGCTGACTCATCCAGCTCTGGATAAGATTTGCTCTCATTGTCTTCGCTCGAAGACATAGGATTTGGGTTGAGCATCACTTTAGTCACTCTGACTTAGTTCACTTGGACCCCACTTAACAATACAGTGGTTCCTATGACTCAACAAAGAAGAAAAGGAAACAACGAAATAACTCAGTCTTCGCGCTCCATAGTCTTCACTCAATGTCTTCTCATGTCATAGACTTCAGTGTGAATATCTTCACACACTACCATTGTCTTCAATGTCTTCATACATTTTTAGGGGTCATCTCCGATAGGTAAACCGAATCAATGAGGGACACTACCTGCGTTATCCTGTAATTCTCACAAACGCATTAGTCCCTCAACCAACTTTGTCGTGAATACTCCAAAACCAACTAGGGGTGGCACTAGATGCACTTACAATCTCCCCCTTTTTGGTGATTGATGACAAACTGGTTGAAGTTTTCAACGAGAAAGAAGTATGTGAAATTATAAAGGATAGCGTATTGTCTTCATAAGTGGCAAGGGCTCCCCCTGAAGATGTGCATATAAATAATTTGCTTTTGGAATGCAAATGCACATGGCAGGTTGTACTTGTGGAGATCCTCTTCAACTTATGAAGATAATTCATCATGCATGAAATGATATAGCTAAGAGAATGACATGCATAATGAAAAATGGACGTCTGCAGAATGATCTAAGTGCGGAAGTTATCATCGCACATGGAAACACAAATAAGTGGCAGACGACCATCAAGTTTAAGTGTTACAACTCAAAGAACGAAGTGTATCAAAAGCAAGAGTTGTAAGCACTAGGAAAAAATATAAAGCAACCGCCCTTATGAACCCGCTTGAAGACTATCAACTTATATGCTTCTCCCCCTTTTGTCAGTAATGACCAAAAAGGTTTGAAGACATAGAGCATCTACTCGTCTTCCTAAGGAGTAGGTGAAGCAGCAGGGTTGTCGTTGTTGGTTGGCGGTGCAGACGAACTTGGTGCAGTGTCAATGCGTGCAAAAGTAGGGGGCGGTGAAGTTGCATCGTCTTCATCATCGATCACATTGGCAATGACAGTTGTCGTGGAGGAAGAATAGTCAGAGTCTTCAAGAGATGGAGTTCTTCATAGGACAGCATTCCGTGGAGGAGTGGAGTCAAACTTGAATCTTTCAGTGAAGCCATCGTCTTGAAGATCAGCTTCAGCACTGAGCAGTGTCAAACTCTTCCATGATCACCGACAAGTTTCGTGAGTGACAAATGCATTCTTGGTGGCAAGGTTTCGAATGCGATTTACATCCACCAAGAGGCTTTGCATCTAACGCTTGAGCCAAAAATGATGTTTATCTTGTTTTTGATGCAAGGCCAGAAGAAGTTCTCGGTCATTCAGGACCTAAGAGCGCTTTCGAGGCCTTTGAGCAATCGTGCTCGTTGTAGCTTCAGTTGGCACACGATGAGGTAGATGAATGTTTCCAGCCATCAGATAGACACGCATGACAGCTTGGACTCCTTCCATAGGCTCTGGCAGGAAGATCACATGATCGCGAGCAGATGGTTGATAGTTGACAGAAGAATATTGCTTGATGAGGCGCATGACCTATGGAGCATAGAAGTTCAGTCTGAAAAGGTCAGATCCAGATGCTGCCAGTTGCCTGATGAAGAAATCTTGCACATTGAAGTTGATGCCATTGAGGATGTAAAAGACCAATGCCTTCATGGCTCCTTCAAGTTTTGCAGCTGATGAATGTCCTTTGATCGGCCATAGAGTCCGCCTGATGATGTGATATATGGTGCACGGCATATACTCAAGGTCATCAACAAGGAACTCCTTTGGATATTCAGCATCACATGGCAAAGGCTTCATCATGCTCAACATCTGGCTCATATTGGGTTCAGGCTTATGGAAGATGCTCTCCAGTGCATTGCGGTGGTTTTGGCAACCTGGTTCATATAGCTCTCCGGAAGTGGATAGGCCTGTAAGCTCAATGATGTCAAGAGCTTTGGCTTCATGATGAACATTTCCTATCATCCACTTGAGAACCCAGGTCTTTGTATCTCTGTTATATCCGCGAATGTGGAGGGTAGCATAGAATTGAAGCAATAGCTCTTCATTCCAATGTTCTTTGTCTGTCACAAAACTGAGTAGACCTGCATCACGAAAGCAGTCAAGTGCTTCTTCTAAGCAGGGCAGTCCAGCAATGGCTTCAGTGTCAAGGCGCATATGAGGGAAAATGTGCCCTTGATCATATAGAACACAGGAGTAATAGCTTCGCTGCTGATGACTCTAGAACCGATCTGATGATATTCTTGGCCTTGTGTAGGGGTTCTTTGAGCTGTCAAAGAATGTGTTGTGGCTCTTGAAGCCATTTGCATTGAAAGACCCGACAGATGTGGCAGTACCTGGAAACCTTGGCAGTCTTGGCTTTGGCTTCTGGACCTGAGGCCTATGCTCAATGTGATAGTCAAATTGAGGACCAGAGATAGTAGGCGGAGGGACCAGAACTGGCCATCTTACTGTGATTAGCTCGCCATGGCTGTATGCTTGCTCGATTGTATATGGCCTTGGTGGCGGAGCAGGAGCAGTGGCAGCAACAGTGGCTTCGGGCTGCACAACAGAAGCTTCAGGAGCATGTTCAGCATTGACTTCTGATACGGTGCTGGGGTCAAGCTCCACATTAGCTTCAGCCATGACTATGTCATTGGCTTCATTGGTGTTGGTGGTGGCAGCCTCAAGGTTTTCAACCTCCACTTGCTGAGCTGGAGGGTCAGGCACAAACATGTTCACTTCATGAACAACTTCTTCAGGAATGGGGGAGTAGAGACACGTTTCTTCTTGACGTTCGTCATCGGCTGATGCAGCCGGATTGTCTTCAGCAGCTGGTGCTTCAGACTCGGAGACATTCACAGCAGGAGTGGCTTCTGAAAACACTTGACATGCAACAGGTTGATGGTGCACTTCTCCTTCTGGAACACTCGGAAGAGGAGCTTGAGGCCTTGGTCCTTTGCGAAGCCTTTGTAGTACAGGCGACGCCTTTGGAGATGGAGTGGGCAGGTCCTCATCCTCTTCAACTTGCACGGATGGTGTGGCTTGTTGTTGTTGGGGAGTACTGGGGGAGTCTTGTTGTTGCGGGCGATCAGCCCATGAAGCATCCTGAGCAATTAGCATCAGAGGACGACCAATGCTGATGATTTCGCTGTTCGTATGAACAGGTGATGATACCACATTGTATTCAATTTGAGGAAGAACTTCATCATCTTCAACATTGTCATGATGACCAATGTCTTCAGCAGTGAGGGGATCAACTGCTGGAATCTCTTCAGCTTCAGGAGCCTCTGTGGAAGCAGGCTCATGAACAGTCATGCGAAGTTCTTGGGTTGCAGATGCAGGACGAACCACTGAGATGGGTTCAACAACAAGGGGCTTTGTGGGAGCAGGCCGATTCTTCTTGGTCTTGCGCTTCTTAGTGGAGGGAGCATCATCAGAGGCTTCTGAGGTTTTCCTTTTTCTGGCTTCAGCCTCTGCAGCACTCGTCTTCTTCTGTTCCGGAGCGGTTGACCGGACCTTTGGCTTCGAGCCAGTCATGCTGCTTGGGAAGACAATGCGAGGTTCATCTTGCCTTGAAGGTGCAGATTGGACAGTCGATTTCTTCTTCTTTGTAGCCATCCTGGGGTCGATGCCAGGACGACCAAGAGCCTTGCGCTTCTCAGCCTCACTGTAGGCAAGCACACACTTGTCAGCCAGATCTTTCATGTGCTCACGAGAGCCTCTAGCTTCTTCACGCTTCTTGTGAAACGCCTCTTTGAGCTCGTGAAGCATGATCTTGAAGTTCTTGACATCTTGCACACTGAGATTGGCCACGTGCTTCTTGAATTGAGCCTTTTCATAGCCAATCTTGTGCTTTAGTTCGCCAACGCGGTGAGCAATAGCTAGCTCAGAAGCAATGGCGCCATTGAAGGCGACGCTGAGGCCAATTGGAAGTTGCAGATCATCAAAGCTGAGATTTGGTGTGTCAAACCATTCATCAATGAAGTTATGGAGGACGGACGCATCAAAGAGAGGCAATTTATTGAAGATCTTTGCTTCTTCCTTGCTCTTGATCAGTTGCTCAAGAGCATCATCTGCAAGATGGTCATCGCTGGACAGATCAATGTGCTCATCACGCAGAATGGTAGCAGGAGTCAAAGCCTGATCAGTACTCTTGATGATTTTCTTTTTCTTCTCCGTCTTCTTGGAGATGCGTGAAAGATCTGCAGACTGCACACTGGCTTCAGGAGGTGCAGTGGCCAGTGGCTTTACACGAGAAGCTTTTGGAGGTGCAGCTGATGATGAAGCCTTAATCTTCTTTGGCTTCTGCGGCCTTGGAGGAGGAGCTGGGGTTTCATCAGAATCAGCATCATTGTCAGAATGATCCACTTTGGCACCTTGTACCAAGACGTATGAGATGAGGCCATCAAGGTTTGCAAAGGGGCCAATTCTGTTTTCTTTAGCTTCACGTGTGCCATCATCACGGGGAGCAGAGGGACCAGGATTGAAGTCTAATCCCCATGACTTCTTCTTTTCCTTTGCCGAAGCCTTAGCATACTAGAAGTTGCGCTTGAAGAGATTGTCGTCACGACACCAGAGCAATGATGATGGGTCGGCGTCTTCAGGCTGTGGTCCACGGACCATGCAAGGATAGAATTCTTGCACAATGGCTTCAGCTTTGTTCTTGAGGGGAAGGCCTCGATAGAGAATATCACCCCAAGGACTCTTGATAGCATTCTTCTCAGCATACTCTTGGGTCACGAACTTGTTCTTGAACCATTGTTCAGACCAATAGCGTCGAATCCATTGGATTCGAGTCTTGTGCTGATTATAATCCTCTTCAGGATCTGTTTTGTAGATTTCTGCAAGATCATCAGGCAGATCCTTTGAAGTTCCCCCACGATGCTGTCTGTCACCCTTCCTTACTGATTTCTCTGCGGCCATGAACTTCAAACTGAATGGTTTCAATAGGTTCAAAGGCTTCAAAGGCTTTTTCTTGTTTGTTAGATAGGAACTGGCTTCGGGAGATTCAATGTGTTGCTGTAAGAATTCTGCAAACGAATGCAGACTATGAGAACCTAGGGATTCTCCCACGGACATGTACCTGTGACAGCATTAGAGATGCGAGGGAAGGGGAAGAGGTCATATGCATTCTCAGAAGATTTTGAAGATAAATCAGTTTGAAGACATTGACCTCATGTTGCGAAGACATTCACTTATATGTTGAGAGTCGGTTCCAGATTTGTACGAATCCGTGAATAAGTACAAGTGAGGAATCTAACTAGATGTGAAACTAATGTGAATATACTAGGCAGTATGAGATGCAGACAGAATAGATCTAACTTTGTATAAACGGAAACCAATTTTGGTAAATTGGATGAATCACTGAGGATCAAAAAGCTGGTAAAAATAGAGTTATATTTACCACACGATGAACTGCTAGATGGGATGAATAGGAGACCGAGCAGTTCAATCCACCGTGCCCTAACTTGGCGACGGAGGACACCTACGGCGGCGGCGGAGAGGACGATGCCCGCGGCCGGTGTGAGGATGGCGTCGGAGAAGTCACGGCAGCTAAGCGCTTCGTCGCCGGCGTCGTCGAGAGCTAGCGGTGGTGCTAGGGTTTTGACGAGGTGGAGAGGTGGAAGAAGGTTTTCTTGACCGCAAGGGGCACGTATTTATAAGTAGGTGTGCGGCACAACGCAACTACGCAGGTGCCCCTGTCTGTTCACATCCATGGGACACGTGGCAAGCATGCAACATATTCAGAGTTGTCCCACGTCCGCCAAGTTTGTCGGATGGTTGTTCCGGCTTCTCCGGATATCGACCATAAAGATGAATCATTTAAAATGGACTTGATATTTGTCTCTGTGACTTCTGCTGACAAGGATGCAGAGAAGACATTCGACAGTTTCAACAGAATGCATATGATTTGGACAGATAGAGTTTGAGATAGTAAGCATAGAGAGATTAGGGTCCGATCACATTCACTTAGTTCAATAGATTCAACAATGAAGACATAGCTATAAGTGAATGCTGTAGAGGACTGAATACTAGTATATATATATATATATATATATATATATATATATATATATATATATATATATATGAGAAAGCAATCAACTCAACATAGTGAAGTAAATCGTGAAGATAAGTTGAAAATTGAAGTCAAATCAATATGCGAAGATATTCAACAATAACGCCATGAGTGAAACACTTCAAACCAAGAAATTTGGTGGTGGCGTTACCCACCGTATAGGAAGTATTAGACCCAGACACGGCGCACAATTATCGTGGCGCTCCGAAGTCAAATTCCATGTTAATGTATTCACACTCAGAATGTAAGTCTTCATTGATTGAAGATATACTTTACTTCGTGTGTTGTACATCTAAGTCATCAACATGCATAAGTGTTAGGATGTGTGCCTGATCACAGGACATTTGAGGATTCCAAGATATTTAGCTCACACCGTAACTTGCAAAACCTTTTCTCATCCAAGGGCTTTGTGAAGATATCTGCCAGTTGCTCTTCAGTGTTGACGTGAATGATGTCAATATCTTTCTTCATGACATGATCTCTGAGGAAGTGATGACGAATTTCAATGTGCTTTGTCTTCGAGTGCTGAACTGGATTGTTGGCAATCTTGATGGCGCTTTTGTTGTCGCAGAAGAGAGGGACTTGCTTCAGATCGATGCCATAGTCCTTGAGTGTTTGCTTCATCCATAGAAGCTGAGCACAACAAGATCCAGCAGCAATATCGTCAGATTCAGCAGTTGAGAGTGATACACAGTTTTGCTTCTTTGAAGACCAACAGACAAGTGATCGTCCCAGAAAGTGACATGTTCCTGATGTTGACTTGCGACCCACCTTGTCACCAGCATAATCAGCATCCGAGAATCCAACCAGATCAAACCTTGAGCCCTTTGGATACCATAATCCGAGTGTTGGGGTGTAAGCCAAATATCTAAGAATTCGCTTCACAACTAAGTGATGCGATTCCTTTGGTGCCGCTTGGAATCGAGCACACATGCAAACACTAAGCATAATATCTGGCCTAGATGCACATAGGTAAAGTAAACAGCCAATCATGGAGTGGTATACCTTTTGATCGAACTCTTTACCATTGTCGTCGGGACCAAGATGATGTTTGGCTGGCATTGGCGTCGTGTAACCTTTGCAATCTTGCATGCCGAACTTCTTCAGACAGTCTTTGAGATATTTTTCTTGAGATATGAAGATGCCATTTCTTTGCTGACGAATTTGAAGACCAAGGAAGAACTTCAGCTCACCCATCATGGACATCTGATATTTCTCTTGCATCATGTATCCAAACTCATCACTATACTTCTGGTTGGTGCAGCCGAAGATTATGTCATCCACATATATTTGGCACACAAACAGTTCACCATCATATGTCTTCGCGAAGAGTGTGGGATCTAGGGATCCTGATTTGAAGCCTTTGCTCTTCAGGAAGTCTTTGATTGTATCATAACAAGCGCGAGGAGCTTGTTTGAGGCCATACAGTGCTTTGTTTAGTTTGTACACCATATCACGATGTTTTGGATCTTCAAAGCCAGGTGGTTGAGAAACATACACTTCTTCTTCAATCTTGCCATTGAGGAAAGCACTTTTCATGTCCATTTGATATAGCAAGATGTTGTGGTGATTAGCATAGGCTAGCAGTATGCGAATAGCTTCAAGCCTAGCCACAGGAGCAAATGTTTCATCGAAGTCAATTCCTTCAACTTGAGTATATCCTTGTGCCACAAGACGTGCTTTGTTTCTGACGACTTGACCATGCTCATCTTGCTTGTTCCGATATATCCATTTAGTGCCAATAATGTTATGCTTGCGAGGGTCAGGGCGCTTGACAAGTTCCCAAACATTATTCAGCTTGAACTGTTGAAGTTCTTCTTGCATGGCTTGAATCCATTCAGGTTCCATAAAGGCTTCAGCAACTTTGTTGGGTTCAGATATTGATACAAATGAAAAATGCCCATAGAAATTTGCTAACTGTGTTGCCCTTGAGCGAGTAAGTGGACCAGGTGCATTGATGCTATCAATTATCTTCTCAATTTGTACTTCATTTGCAACACGAGGATGAACTGGACGAAGACCTTGCTCATGCTGATCATTGTCATCATTGGAGGGATTGTCTTCGGTCTGAGCATTGTCTTCGGGTTGGTTTGGTGCAGAAATGATAAGTTCCTCTTCAGGCTGTGCTTCAGAGGGCATGATTTCACCAGTTCCCATTAGCTTGATAGATTCGCTGGATGGAGCTTCATCTAATGTGCTTGGCAGGAGCTCTCGTTGTGAACCATTGGTTTCATCAAATCGTACGTCCACAATTTCAACGATTTTGTAGTGGAAGAGGTTGAAGACTCTGTAAGAGTGTGAATCCTTTCCATAGCCAAGCATGAAGCCTTCATGAGCTTTGGGTTTAAATTTTGACTTGTGATGGGGATCCTTGATCCAGCATCTAGCACCAAAAACTCTGAAGTAGCTGACATTTGGCTTCTTGCCAGTAAGGAGCTCATAGGATGTTTTGCCCAGAAGCTTGTGGATGTAAACACGGTTGATGATGTGACATGCTGTATCAATGGCTTCAGGCCAGAACTTTCTTGGTGTCTTGTACTCGTCGAGCATTGTTCGAGCCATCTCAATGAGGGTTCTATTCTTGCGCTCTACAATGCCGTTTTGCTGAGGTGTGTATGGGGAAGAGAACTCATGAGTGATTCCCATTGTATCCAGATAAAGATTAAGCCCGGTGTTCTTGAATTCAGTGCCGTTATCACTTCTGATATGCTTGATCTTGACGCCATAATTGTTCATTGCTCGATTAGCGAATCGTCTGAAGACATCTTGTACTTCAGTCTTGTAGAGAATTATGTGCACCCATGTATATCTTGAGTAGTCATCAACAATGGCGAACCCATAGAGACACGTCGTTGTTGTGAGGGTAGAGTAGTGAGTAGGGCCAAATAAGTCCATGTGCAACAGCTCGAAGGGTTGAGATGTCGTCATGATTATCTTCGAGGTGTGCTTCGCCCTAGTCATCTTCCCAGCTTCGCAGGCACCACACAAATGATCTTTCTTGAACTTGACACCTTTGATGCCTATGACATGCTTCTTCTTGACGAGAGTGTGTAAGTTCCTCATGCCAGCATGCCCCAGCCTCCGATGCCAGAGCCAACATTCTGAAGCTTTTGCAGGAAGACATACGGCAAGCTGTGGACCTGCTGAGAAATCTACCATGTATAGATCACCTTTCCTATACCCTTCAAAGACTAGAGACTTGTCAGATTCCATTAGTACAAGGCAACGATATTTTCCAAATATCACAATCATGTTTAAGTCACAAAGCATTGAGACAGACATTAAGTTGAATCCAAGGGATTCAACAACCATCACTTTATCCATGTGTTGATCCTTTGAGATTGCAACTCTACCTAGACCCAATACCTTGCCTTTACCAGTGTCAGCAAATGTGATTTGACTCTTGTCGGATGGACTTAAGGTTGAGTCCATGAGAAGACTTCGATCACCAGTCATATGATTAGTGCATCCGCTGTCCATAATGCATTCTGAAGCACGAGGTGTCATACCCTATAGTGCAGTTAGGAGGATAGGCTTCACAAGGTATGTTGTGAAGCATAAGCATTTGATGTAAACATGGATTATTACAGCTCCTAGCATAAGGTTAGAACTCATAGTATGACTGGTAAGCGATTCACATGTGAAATATATGGTATGATCATTTTATCATGCGTCCCTTATAGTGTTTTAGGTCCCCAGCAATAACATCGGACGCCTTTGATTGCTGGCTGGAGACCACGTTCTGCAAAAGAGAGTTAGTTCTTCTTCACCACCCACATCTTTAGGGGTGGCTTAGAAGCAATGAGTCTAAGTGCAGCATCTGAGAATTTCGGCTTTGGAGCCCTAGCAAATAGCCTTGCAGGAGATGAATGATACTCATATGAATAAGAAGAAAAGTTCTTAGTACTATGAACATAGCGGTTTGAAGACACGCGCTCATATTCATAAGTTTGAGTACGATTTCCCTGCAAAACATTGGCGTTAGGGTGACTCAGGTGAGTCCTGTTTCCGTATGAAGCCGTTGGACCATGTGACACCTTTGGTCTGGGGTTTGTCTTCTTCCCTGGAGGTGTCATGACAACATTCACAAGAAGATTCTCATGACAGCTTTTGGGAACCCAGATCTTCTTCATTGGCGTTCCATTCCTGCAGTTAGTACCAATATACCTGGCAAACACTTCACCATTCTGATTTTTGAACAGTTTATAGTTTGCATCAAAGGATTAATCAATGATAATAGGATTAGCATAGGTAAAGCCAGATAAGGTCGATGGATCCACTGAAGGTTCCTTTGCAGCAACCCATGTGGTTTTGGGATACTGCTCAGGCTTCCAGTAGGAGCCATCAACATTGATTTTCCTCTCGAACCCAACACCCTCTTTCCTAGGGTTTCGGTTCAGAATCTGCTTTTTGAGGACATCACAAAGTGTCTGATGCCCTTTCAGACTTTTATACATCCCTGTTTCAAGCAATGTCTTCATCCTAGCATTTTCATCAGCAATAGTAGTGGTATCCTCAGTAGAGGGGTTAGTTTCCACATCAGTAGTTGAAGACAAAGCAACAATGGCAGCATTGGAACATTCAGCAACAGAGGCAGCGTTATCACGCTCAATGCATTTTAAACATGGTGGTTCAAATTCATCCTGAGCAATGCTGATTTGTTGAGCAAGTAATGAATCGTGCTTCTTCAGAAGATCTTCATAATCCACTCTTATCTTTTCAAGATCTTGCTCTCTTTGAAGACATTCAGAAGAAAGTTTCTCATGATCAGACAAGAGAGCATTATGTTGATCTTGAAGGGCATCAAACTTGGAATGAAGTCTCTGAAGACTCTCAGCCAAAGCTTTTGACTGATCCATTTCTTCGCCCAACATATCATCGCTCTTACTAAGCATGTTTTGAATGTTTTCCAAAGCTCTTTGTTGTTTAGTGGTAAGGGAAGCAAGTTTGACATAGCTGGGGCCACATTCATCACCTGATTCATCATCACTGGTTTCAGAGAGGTAGCATTCAGTTACCTTAGCACCCCCTGCCATGAGGCATGGTGAAGATGAAGACGATTCAGGTGGAAGGGTCATCTCTTTAAGAGACTCCTTGTAGTCATCAAGCCAAGGATCATGACGATTAAGATGACTTTCATAGACCTCATAAAGCCGGTCCCAGATTAGCTTCGCGTGATTGAGGTGCATGACGTTCCTGAACTAATTTCGGGACAGGCAGGAGCAGATGACATCCTTCGCTGTGAGATTCAGTAGAGTGTACTTGCAAATGTCATCAGCCTCCGCCATCTTGCATAGATCGGTAAGACCAATCTCAGTGACGGTCCACAATTCGCTGTCCATAGCCATGAGTCGTTTCTTCATCATGGCTTTCCACCAAGGATATTCATGACCGTCAAAGGTGGGGCAAGATACATTCCTCAATCCTGCAGTCGACATAGCTAAACTCCAGGTGGTTAAACCGAATCACACAGAACAAGGGAGTACCTTGCTCTGATACCAATTTAAAGTGATAGTTATCGACTAGAGCGGGGTGAATAGGCAATTTTTATCAAAGTCTTCAAAACGTGGAAGTTCCAAAGACAAGCAATAGAAATGACCTAATTGATATGCAGCAGAAGATAAACTACAACAAGCAAGCCATAGTCAAGTATGCAATAGTGTTAACGTACAAAGACTAATAGCAGCTAGGTAGTAAGGATCGGGATGGAAGATAGTATGAAGCCAATCAACAATAGTATTCAAGCAATGAAGTCAAACAGATAAGACAGATAAGCAATGACTTCACGAAGACAAACACAAAGTAAAGGAGGGAAGGGATAGAACCAGTCACTTGTTGAAGACACAGGATTTGTTGGACCAGTTCCAGTTGTTGTGACAACTGTACGTCTGGTTAGGGAGGCTGAGATTCAACTCAGAAGACCGCGTCTTCACCTTATTCCCCTTGAGGTAAGGACACACAGTCCTCGCCGAATCACTCTGGTAAGTCTTCAAGGTAGACTTCTGAACCTTCACAGACTTTGTTCACCGGCAATCCACAATGACTCTTGGATGCTCAGAACGCGACGCCTAACCGGCTAGAGGATACACAGTCCTCAAGTGTAATAAGTCTCCAGGTCACACAGACAGAAAGACTTCAGTGATGCCTAACACTCTTTGGCTCTTTGTGTTTGGGCTTTGTCCTCGCAAGGATTTCTCTCTCAAAGGCTTCGAGGTGGGTTGCTCTCAAAACGACAAAAGTCATAAACTAACTCTGAGAAGCCACCAATTTATGGTGTAGGGGGTGGGCTATTTATAGCCACAAGGCAACCCGACCTGATATGTCTGAAATGACCCTGGGTCACTAAGGAACTGACACGTGTTCCAACGGTCAGATTTCAAACACTCACGACAACTTTACTTGGGCTACAAGCAAAGCTGACTCATCCAGCTCTGGATAAGATTTGCTCTCACTGTCTTCGCTCGAAGACATAGGATTTGGGTTGAGCATCACTTCAGTCACTCTGACTTAGTTCACTTGGACCCCACTTAACAATACGGTGGTTCCTATGACTCAACAAAGAAGAAAAGGAAACAACGAAACAACTCAGTCTTCGCGCTCCATAGTCTTCACTCAATGTCTTCTCATGTCATAGACTTCAGTGTGAATATCTTCACACACCACCATTGTCTTCAATGCCTTCATACATTTTTAGGGGTCATATCCGGTAGGTAAACTGAATC
Organism: Triticum aestivum; assembly: GCF_018294505.1. Lineage (NCBI taxonomy): Eukaryota > Viridiplantae > Streptophyta > Magnoliopsida > Poales > Poaceae > Triticum > Triticum aestivum. Next base: position 506,653,028 of record NC_057795.1, read on the forward strand.
AATGAGGGACACTACCTGCGTTATCCTGCAATTCTCACAAACGCATTAGTCCCTCAACCAACTTTGTCGTCAATACTCCAAAACGATCTAGGGGTGGCACTAGATGCACTTACACACACCATCATTGCCAACTCGTTTTTTTATAAGGGTACAAATGATAAGTTCTGACTACTAAAGTGAAGTGGAATTTTTCCATGTTATCCAAGTAAATTAAGGTGATTGTTTATCATATGGGTAAGGTTGGATGAAGGGTGGTAGGAACAAATGCTCCGCCTAGAGCATGTGTGTGTGAGATGGAGTCTTAGTGTGTGTGTGGGGTGTGTGTGAGAGAGAGAGATAGAGAGAGATGGAGTCTTAGTGTGTGTGTGTGTGTGAGAGAGAGAGAGATGGAGTCTTAGTGTGTGTGGGGGGGAGTGTGTGTGCGTGTGTGTGCGTGCGTGTGTGTGTTTGTGTGTGTATGTGTGTGTGTGAGAGAGAGAGAGATGGATTCTTAATGTGTGTGTGTGGTGGGGTGTGCGTGCGTGTGTATGTGTGTGTGTGTGTGTCGCGGGGTCCTCTGCGGGGGATGTAATTTAAGTGTGCATGGCTTCATCATAGAGAGGTTATGTGTATGGCAGAGGCCACCAACGATGGAGTGCGAGAGAGAAAATGTCCGTAGAGAGGGAAGATAAGGTGTGTGCGCGTGAGAGGAGTTGACATCGAGAGAACGTGTTTGTTCGAGAGACACCAAGGAAGACTACTATATATCGATGGTGCATGTAGGAGCGAATTAAACAAAGGGATGGTCATATTGGTTTCGGGGATATAGGGGAAGAGTGTGAGGAGGGGGGTAGCTAGAAGGAGATTGTTAAGTGTGAGTGTGTGTTTTACCCATCCAGGCGGAAGTTATGTGCACACAAGAGGAGAACGATTCGACGTGGCATTAGAATTGAAGGTAATTAACTACGTATGGAGGCATAGAGACCTTGAACGTGCATGTGTGCGAGGTATACATGTATATGTCGGATGTGTGTGTGTGCGCGCGCATGATCGAGATAAAAGAAAGAAGACATAAGTCATAAGATCAACGACATGGGAGAGATGGATCGGTATGACAACATGCATGCATCTGAGAATGGAGGGAAGAAGGCCCGACAATTGAGCATGTGTTTTTGTCTTTAAGAGATAGTGGCGTGGGCTGGAGCATGCATCTATGGCGAGCAGAGGGAGTGAGGCACAACGATTGTGCAAAAGAGATCAACCTATAAATGCATATGTATGGAGAGACATATATAGTGTGGATGATAGGAAGCAAGAGTGAGGGCGAGAAAGAAGGTTGAGGTACATCCGCTAGTTTGGGTGTTGGAGATGACTGCCGGGTGGTTCAGAGGGTGAAGTTATATATGTGTGTGAGAGTGCACTTGACTACATGTAGAGAGAAACATATGTAGTGTGCGTGATAGGAATCAAGAGTGAGGGCGAGAAAGAAGGTTGATGGAGAAACAGATAAATAGAAAGATAAAGATGCTAGCTAGTGTGTGTTAGAGATAGGAGTCGAGTGGATTAGAAGGCTGAGTTATGTGTGTGGGTGTGAGAGAGATAGAGAGATGGTGCATGTGAGTCACATACAAACAGATAGCAGAGAGAAATGTGATCGCGAGAGACGGAGTTTTGTGTCTGTGAGAGAGAAAGATATTTCAAAATGAGAGTGATAGCTAGAGAGACATATGAGGGAACGCAAGATATCTCTAGGGAGAGAGAGTGTGTGTGAGCGACATACAAGGGAACAATGGAGAAATATGAGACCCTGGGAGACAGAGTTTGTGTTTGTGTGTGAGAAAGAGATATTTAAGAGGAAGAATCATAGGTTCTCATATCTAAGTAGTGAAAGACATCTCTGTATGAGGGGTGTGCGAGTGGCACACATGGGAATAGTAGAGAAAAATGAGACCCCGGGAGACAAAGTTTTGTGTTTGTGTGAGAGAAAGAGATTCCACATGGAGAATCATAGTTAGAGACACATAGCAGGGAGCGAGATATACTTAGAGAGAGATAGAGTGATGAAGGTCGAGGGAGAGAGTACTGTCAGTGTGTTACGAAGATAAAAGATCATTGTTGACATACAGGTAGCACGAGAGATACCTGAGAGACAATGAACACGTATAGGTCCAGAGAGATAGTCCTATATAAGCATCAGTGATAGCTATATGAGATGAATATCTGGATTAAAGGGGATTCAAATATTTAAACTGGAGATCACGACATCAGTAATATCATAACGCAAATTGGTGTATCAAACATGCATATTCATTTGAATTTGGGCACACGTGTAATGTTATATAGTTTATCAATATTGGTGATCCTTAGATTCCTTAATTACAAACAATGCATGGTTTATATGCAATTAATGTCTAAACGGGATTACACTATATGTTGCGTGTGTGAAACACATTATACATGTTTGAGAAGTAAAAAAACACGCATGAAACACACATTAATTGGAGACAGTTAGCGAGGAATGCATACATTGGATTTCAACATAAAGTGGTTTCAAATATTTGAAAATCCAAATTGATGGATACAACCTTATGAATCTGAGCTCATGCCATTTGTAAACCATATTTATGTATAAATGGTGTTGTGCTTTTGAAAATATTTATTTTAAATGATGTATATAGAATGTAATTCCAATTGAAAATGGATCCCGCCCGAAAAAAATATAATACAAACAGGATTCGAATTGAGTTGGCACGGTTAACGTCCACTCTGCAAAATTTGAACGAAGCGGGGAAAGTCGCAGTAACCACCCGAAACCAAAATCTGCGAGATGGAAATTACTACTGCCTATCCCTGCCATGCAAAGCCTATCTGATGGATTTCTATAGGTTTAGATAGGGGTAGGTTTGTAATTTCACCCAAACGTGACATAACCGCCTCTCACCCGGATTCATCCACGGTGGGCGCCAAAACACAGTGTGTGCTCGGCCAAAATCGACTCCCTCCCCGATTCATATTCATACACGGTGGGCGCCAAAAACAAACTCTCGTCGGCAAATATTCGGTGTATGGAAGATTACTGTCCTATCCCCAACCGACTAATATTGTTGTGATGTAGGAAAATTGAAACAGGGGCTAAGTTTGTAAATTTCCTCGCATTTGAGACAAGCGTGCCCTGAATACATGGTTCCCCCTTCCTCTCTACCTCCCTTTTCCCCATTCATACTCCGTGGGCGCCAAAACACCCTCTCCACGCCAGCCTCCTCCGTCCGCCGATGTACGCCACCCCATCCACTGCCGTCCTGCTCTACCATGCTGATACCCCGATGCCGCCGTCCATTACAAGAGATCGACCTCTCTCATCCACAACTACGGATCGGGATCATTGCATCCCGTCCTCTCGCTTCATCCCCGCCGTCATCCACCTTGCCGGTGCCGCTCCTACGACTGTCTCGTCCACCGCGCCTCGCCACCACCGTCTACCCTCCTAGATCTGCTTCCACGCTGCCGACAACCGTCGCTACCACAGCGCCATCAAATTCTCAGCAGATGCATACACGGCGCCGCACCAGAGGCGGTACTCTTTCGTATCTGCACAACTTATTTATCACAGCAAGAAAATAGATTGCCACTGCTTTACTCTGATTTCTTGTCTTGGTTGCAAAGTTGCCTTTGTCTAGTTTGCACCTTCAGATCTGCCATGGCACGCTCAACACTACACTCCCAATGCTTATGGTTTTCCCCTTTTATAGTCCACACTAGTTAAATCACAGTAGACTAAATTTCGAAATTGGGTCAGTTGATTTTGCACATCTCGCCGGAGTTGGCCGGTGCGAACGAAGTGGCTCGGGTGGTTGTGGGGCCTCGCCGAACGAAGAAAACTCGACGCGGGTGGGGGCGGGGGTGGCGGAGGAACACAGGCGGTGGGGGCCGGTGGTCCGGCCGGCGGCCCGTGCGGTGTTCTGTATGGGTAGAATCAGAGACGAGGAAGAAGAAGGGTTAGGAGACGTAGGATCTTCATCCAACCGCCTGAAATGGTCGAGAGACAGCTGGGAGTTGCGTTCTTAATGCGCTATGGTTCATCATGTGTGGGCACTGCGCAACCAACATTTCATTATCCAAAATCTGATTGCTCTTCTTTACCATGTTCCTCTTCCGTCCTTCTTTATGCACTCTCTCCGTTCCTAAATACAAGTCTTTGTATAGATTCCACCATGGACTACATATGGAGCAAAATGAGTGAATCTACACTCTAAAATGTATCTGGATACATCTGTATGTGATCCATAGTGGAAATATCTACCAAGACCTATATTTTGGAATGGAGGGAGTATGATAGTAGTACAGTATGTTCCTTGTACTGAAGATGAGCAGAGACATTTGCAGTGTAGAGGTCTATAGGGTCGGTTGTGATGGACACTTTGAGCCTCTCTGATTCGTAGGATTTTCTAAACATAGGAATAGGATTTGTAGTGACCTGCCCACTTGACTCCTATAAGAATAGCAAGGAAATGCAGGGAGCTATGTCGCCTTTGAGAGTTACACTGATATTAATAGTACCGCACCTTCAGTTGAAGAGAACTGGTATCCGAAGCCTTTCTAGCCGTACCGGCAGTACTAGCACATATATTCCAGCAAGTTCCACTTTGCTGATTTTACTCTGATGCTTACGGTTTTCCCTGTTATATCTACACTATGATCTATGTAGCTGCTTTGTGTCGCACTAGCAGCAGTCCACTCTTGAAGCTAAACACTGCAATGACTTACAAAATTGGCACCAAGGCATTGAGTGCCATTCTGGATGCAATGAAACTCATATGCTCCCCGCCTGTTGATTCTTGTTCAGAATATCATCTTGTCGGCGTTCTGGGAATGGGGGTCCCCAAACTTGCTTGCCTGCGGCCTGCGGTGTGGCTCAAGGGGCAGCCCAGCGCGGCCCATCTTCATGGCGAAGGTCATGGCGAACTGGTTTCCCATGGCCAACGGGGACGAGAAGGTCATGGCGAACTGGTTTCCCATGGCACTCAAGGATGGGGCCCGCACCTGGCTCCTGAACCTGGCCCCTGGCACGATCTGCTCCTGGGGAGAGATGCGCACCCGTTTCATCGCCAACTTCCAAGGTACTCGCGACCGGCCACCCGCCGTGAGCGACATGCGCCGCGTCAAGGAGCAACCATGGGAGACCTTGCAGAAGTACATCCAGCACTTCGACAACGCACGTCTCAAGATTCCCAAGGTGACCGAGGAGGCCATCATCTCAGCCTTCTCCGACGGCGTGCGCGACATCAAGATGAAGGAGGAGCTGGCAATGCATGAAGATCTGTGCACTTCCTTGGAGCTGTTCAACTTGGCGACCAAGTGCGCTAGGGCTGAGGAAGGGCGCCTTTCCCTCCTCGAGCTGCCAGCCGTAGACGCAGAAGAGAAGAAATCCAAGGACAAGGACGTGAAGCGCAAGGGGGCTGCCGTGCTCGCGGCAGAGCCAGACAACAAGCAAGACAGAGATCAACCCGAGTCATTCAAAGGCAGCCGGAACTGTGTGTACCACGACCTCCACACCCACAACACCAACGAATGTCAAGAGCTCCGAGTCATGCGAGAAGGGAGGACCGGTCGACGCCCCGACCGCAATGATCGAGTCTACGATCGAGGAGGAGGAAGAAACACAGGACGCTGGGAAGACGGCGGCCCACACCAAGGGTGGCGCGACCGACCTCGCGAGGATCGCTGGCAGGGGCAGCCTCGCGAGGGAGACTGGAGGGATCACCCTCGCGAGGATCGTCCACAAGGAAACGCATGCCTCCCTCCACTGCCGCCACAGCCAAGGAGAAACAAGGACCATCATCAGGACGAGGGGGCTGGGGGCTTCCAGGAGCCTCGCGCGATCGCCTGCATCCTGGGCGGAGCTCAAGCCCCAGCCTCTCAACGCATCTTCAAGCAGTTCGCCCATGAAGTGAATGCAGTCCTACCCAGGCTCGAACCCACGCGCCCTCTCAAGTCGTCGGCGTGCGCCATCACGTTCAACTCAGCTGATCAGCTCAAGTGCGCGGCCACAGCCGGAGTCCTCCCGATGCTTTGCTCCCCAGTCATCAGCAATGTGCAAGTCACCAGGACCCTCATCGACAGTGGGGCAAGGATCAATGTCATGTCCATAGAGACATTCAACAATCTCCAAGTTCCTTATGATCAGCTTCAGCCAACCAAGCCTTTCTCCGGAGTGACCGATGGCTCCATAGTTCCGCTTGGGTAGGTCCGCCTCCCTGTCACCTTCAGGGCGCGCAACAACTACCGCACCGAGCTCATCGACTTCAATGTCGCCCAACTCTCGCCATACAACGCCATCCTTGGGTACCCAGCTCTCGCCACGTTCATGGCCATGACTCATCACGGCTACAACGTCCTCAAGATGCCAGGAAGTGGCGGAGTCATCATGGTGCCCTATGAAGAAAGAGACGCAATGTGCTCCCTAGAGCGAGCTTTTCATGCCGCATCACTTGAAGACCCAGATCGCGGGAGCGGGAGGCTCCCTGAAACGGCTCCCAAGAAGAAGAAGACATCGCCAGACCCGACCCCTCAGGAGGCAGGCCCCTCAGGGTCTGCGCCTGTTCAGGGGCACCTCCTTCTGTCGCATAGGAAGGCGTGCCCGGCGCCCTCCTCAGGCAGGGCTCGGGGGCTCCCTCCTGGAGGGCCACCGACCTTGCTAAGGTCATGAGGGAGGCGCTGGGCCACCACTTGGAGGCGTGTTTCAGAGCACGTTTCCCCCAGGAAGGAGCAAGGCAAGGAGGGCCCAACCCTCAGGAGTTCGTCAGTCAGATCACGCAGGAGTTGCAGGAGTCAAGAGTCATGAGTGGCAGCCGTCGCTTGCCCGCAGCAGCGCCTCATCCAGGCGAGGATGGTGGGTTGCGCGTCTGCATTGACATCCCAGGGCTCAACCGAGCCACCTCTCACAAGCGCTTCTGGCCCTCACGTGTGGGGAGCTGCGAAGGCCTACCCCACAGCTATGTTCGCATACCCTACGGCTTGCCGAAAGCGGCTGTTGTGCGCCAGCGCCTCATGGGAAGCACCCTGGAGGCTTAGGAGGCCAGGCGTTCCGCAGTCCTGGCAGAGATGGAGATGGTTCGCGAGGGGCCACTAGCGCCTCCGGAGCCTCCCGAGGCTCCTGGGCCTGGGGGCTCGTGAAGATCGGCTTCCGTAGCCCACGACGTCCGCTACTTCAACACCCCTTCTTCAACGCTATCAGGTGACATCCTTCAAGTTTCGTTTCCAACTGGGAGCGCCCCCAGGGCTACATTATTCCCAGGCCGCGTGGGTCCGTCCCTGTGGCATGTATCCCTTTTGTTCATGTTGTTAGCTTACCTTGTTGGGGGCGCTCCTCGGGCTGCATCATCCCCAAGTCGCTCGGGTCAGACCCAGCGGCATGTACCCCTCTTGCGTTTATTTTCGGGCCATGCATTCGACCCATCATGCTTGTTATTTGATGCCTGTCCACGGCACCTCTTCTTCCTTCATGCCGACAGCTTGCGCGTTAAAGGGGGGGGGTACCTGAGCATCGCAACTCAGGGATCCTACTGGCCCTCCAGCCCTCACCCTCTGGCTTTATCCACAGCAAACCAGCGACGGCTGAGACCCGCTCAAGGGCCGGGACACGAGGACGTAGAGCATCGGCATCTGGCCAAATTTGCAGGAACACATCGCAAGTTAAGTCCCAGAGCCAGGCAGAACCCGCCTTGAGGTAGGGCCCCGTGAGTCCCGCGCTGGCTCACGGGTGCCCGGATACGTCTCGTCGGGCCTTTAGTGCCCCATCACCTCTCCTAAGCAACTAATGGCTGACCGCCGCTTGTCGTAGTGGACTCCTGTTCTTTTTGTGATGGACCTGCAGGATCCCTTCGAGGACCAACGCCAGGCGAGGCCCTCACGGCGTCCTCTTCACTCTCGTCCACGCGAACCACTTGTGTGTTAAAGGGGGGGTACCTGAGCATCGCGACTCAAGGCTCCTACTGGCCCTCCAGCCCTCACCCTCTGGCTTTGTCCATGGCATCACGACCTGGAAAACCAGCGACGGCTGAGACCCGCTCGAGGGCCGGGACCCAAGGACGTAGAGCAGAAAGGGGAGCAAAGGCGAAGAGGGAAGAGGCACGCGGGGACCTCGCTAGGCAATCCCTCGCCGGACAATGCGCAGACCTAGCGCCGTACCAGCAAGCAGTTCCTGACTCTCGAGATAAGTCACCCTCCGGAAACACTAGCCATCGCAGCACCGTCCCGCATCCAATGCAATTCCGTGTTAGCAACGTCGCACTCCTTTCTCACTGAACGATGGCTGCTTGAGCGCTAAAGGGGACCTCCTGAGCATCGCGACTCAGGGGCTCTTACTGGACCTCGGGCCGCTCACCTCCTGGCCTTGACCACAGCATCGTGACCTGGCATACCAGCGATGGCTGAAGCTTGCCTTGGGACCGGGACCTATCGGCGCAAAGCATCAAGCCCTCACGAGGTTCGAAAGGAGGGACAAAGCTAAGGCGGGACGAGCATCTCATTGCTTCACGATAAGGATCATATTAACAAAAGGAACTACAGACACCTTACAAGCCCCCACGGGGTGTGTTCTTGGCTCCTCGCAGGGAAAAAAGATGCGTATCCTAAGGAGTCCTACCTACAGGAACCGTGGCGGCAGATGCTATCATCAACAATGGGCCGCGTGAGGCCCGGCGTGAACCTCATCCAGATCAGAGGCAGCGGCGGCCTAACAAGCCCGTCCTGCTCCAAGAGCGGCGCAGGCTCGAGGGCTCGTAGCTGTCATCGGTCGTCTCCGGAGTCGCAAAGAGCTCGGTAGAGTCGCTCGATCCTCCGGCGCCCCCGTCGCTTGAGGAGCTGCTGGAAGAGCGGGCGGCAGGTCTGGTCCTCACCATTCCGGAGCTCCGGCCGCTGCCTCTGGGGCAGCACTCCAGCCGACACCCATCTTCGTTGAAGACCTTGAACAGCGTCAAGGAGGTGCCGTCGTAATCCATGTGGATCACAAGGGCCCCCTCCGATTGGCAGACCCGGGCAATCTCGCCCCAACCCCAGGTCATGAAGACCTTGCCTGGAGCGATGACCTCGACATCCGCATCGGTCGCGGGAGTCTGGCAGTTGGCGTGCTGCAGCCAGAGCCTGAAAGGCCCCCTTGGCGGAATCTCGAAGGCAAAGGAAGGAGGAAGGCGAATCCAAGATCGGGGAGGCATGGCGGCATGAAGCACAAACTCTCGGGAGGAACCCTCGGCGTGAACTCCAGGAGGGACAACGCGCACCGCCATTACCCGCCGGCGCCGACGGCGGCGTCGTCCATGGCGCTCGGCATCAACTCCTGCATGGCCATCAAGGCGGGCGTACAAGGGCAGTGGGAACCCTGGCGGCAGCAGCTCGCACCAAGGCCTCGACACCTCCTGCCGCGTACCCTCTTCTCGGCGGCAGAGGACCAACCGCTTCTTCGGCGGAAGCGGGTCAGGACCCTCTCGGGGGGCCTTTCCCTTCTCTTCTACGGAGAACCGGTGGATGGGTGCCATCAGCGCGAGATGGGGCAATGGCGAAGATGAAGAGGAGGAGGAGTAGCAGAGGAAGAGGAACTAGAATGGCCCGCGCGTTCCGTACTTATAGCCGGAGGAGGCCAACCGTCGGCTTCCATGATCGCACGTAATCATGACCCGTTTTCGCATGCAGGGACTTGTCAGCTCATGCAGTTGCCGAGGCGTCGTGGGGGACCGGAGCCGCCCATGTCCAATCAACCGCCACACGGCGCCCAAGGCCGCAAGCTGTTAGGGCCCGCGATGCTTCGCACTTGCCCCTTCGCTTCTCTGCTCAGCCAAGTCCGGGCGCGCCTTGGGCCAGGGGGCTACTGTCGGCATTCTGGGAACGAGGGTCCCCAGACTTGCCTGCCTGCGGCCTACAACGTGGCTCAAGGGGCAGCCCAGCGCGGCCCATCTTCATCAGCACGAGCTCAAGACCCTCACGAGGGGCCAAGCCTCGCGGGGCGGACGACAGGAAGCTTCCTCAAGCACGGCCTCATCAGGCTGGCTCGCGAGGAGGCGGAGAGATCAAGGCGGGGCACCTCACGAGGTACCCATGACGCAAGCCATGACGACCAAGGGCGCCAGGCGGGCGCCAGCCTACGCAGAGTCCTTGTTTCCTCTTTGATGTATAGGGAGCAAGCGCAGGCAAGAGTATCAAGTAAAGGCAGCCATTTCGGTGCAACAAGACCAAGACCAGCAGAACGGCAGGATGGAGGTCATCGTGGAGCCCAAGCCGGCATCACCACCAGAGCCTTTGGCAGGCGAGGACCAACTTTAGTCAGGATAGATGTACTAGATGTTCCCCTTCAAAATGGCCAATTGTTGGCGCCCTTCCCGCTCAATATTTGGGAAGAGGCCCAGGGCCATGCCTATAAATAGGACTAGCCACCCACAAGGTACAGGCATCGAGAAATCATCTAGAGATCAGTCGGATCATCACCTGGGAGAGCAACTGAACTCCCCCAAGTAGTTCATCGCACCAGCCAAGAACAAACCCTCGTGAGGCTGTTCTTCCTTGTATTGTTCATCATCAGCCCAAGAGGCAATCCACCACACCACAAACTAGAGTAGGGTATTACACCACAATGGTGGCCCGAACTAGTATAAACCCTGTGTCTCTTATGTTGCTCTTTTCATAGCTTAGATCCTAGCAAGGCGGTGAGGTGCAGGTAGGTAGAGGGCGAAATCTCTGCGCGCACCCCAGTGTTGGAATCTAGAGGGGCTGCCGGAACCCGAAATCCGACACATCCTAATGACTATTCTAACCTCGAGGAGTCAAAAGTAGATGGCCTGTCATGTTCACCCATCAAGGTGCCTGTTCTAATTTGGCAAGATTTTATTGATTGCGCATATCTTGCATATGTTGTCTTGCATTTCTTCTACTTTGTTGCACCACCATCTGCTTAGTTTACTCATCATATAACTCGAGATGCCATGCTCATCCATTATCAATACATATTCCATCTGTCATCATACCATGTTTTTTCACTCAAATGATGTTCTTGTGCATCAGACATCAAAAAGGAAGAGGGTGATTGCCGAATCTGAAGGAGCACCAGCAAAGTCCTTGAAAAACGTGGTAGTGCTGGAGAAATCAGACAGCACCCCACTTATATTGGCTATACAACCAGTGAAATAAAACGTAGGACCGACTCCAGCAGACTATACCCATACTTCACTAGCCCCACCACACAGGACCTGCACTCCAGCAAAAGGTATACCGGTTTCATTTGCCATAGCACCGGCTGTACCATACAAAAATCCCACTCCAGCAAAAAGTACAGCAAGTCCACCGGCCGAAGACCTATCCCAACTGCAGAGACGGCCAATTCCTGCAGATTGGAACCCCATTCCATTTATTCCCAGTTTAAAAGACAATACTTTCAATGTTGTTAGGGACTACGTGCATATATTCCCATCATGGGAAGATTATAGTGAAGACAAACACCATTTTCACATCTTCCTGTCCAACTTACGTGTAAGTGCTATTATTCATGGTTATTATTTTCCTGTTTTCTGCTGATTGAACACATCAATGATTTACATTACATTGTTGTAACTAGGCGAGGTTCAATCTGGATAGTCATGATGAGCAAAGCTTGCTTGTGCTTTTTGAGGAAGCATTGCAGCAGTATCGGTGTTACCTGAGGAAATCACACTTTGATGGCAAGTCTATAAACAAATTTTCAGTGAAGTCTCCTGTGCTAAATTTAGAAGACATTGAATGGAAAAACCTTGTTGTGCACTAGTATCGTTCCCAGGATGAGGTACTGTCTATGAAATCATTTGACAATTTGAACTTCTACTTTTCCGCATGTGCCTTACGAATCTTTTTTGCAGGAAATCTGCTCGAAGAAGAATTCCGGTTTGAAAAGAACGACAGGATATCGCAAATATGTTGCCCGCTGCTTTGCTCTTGTTAGTACCAGTTGTCATGTATCACTGTACTTGCATACGTACCTGGTTCATTATGTGATAGCAGTATGCATGATAGCTTGCTTATCAATTGTTCACTCCAAATTATCTGATCTGTATGAATGGTTACATTAGTCTAGAATATATCCAATGCCAATGAATTTTTTTAGCTCTGCATTGTTCTTGTAAGTACATGATGTCCTTTATCAGTGTACCTATATTGACAGGTAGTTGTTCATGTACCATCACTCTGCAACTTATTTTTCTTTGCCATCCATTTTCTACACATCAGATCTATATTTACTCTTACCATAAGGTTGGTACTGAAGAAGTTTAGTTGTGCATTGCTCTTGGCTGTGCCTTTTGTCTGTATCGCTGCACTTACATTTATAGCTACTTGGTTATGTAGCATCACTCTTCATCTTATCTTAAATATTCTCCATTTTTTGTATATTATCACATCTGTATTTACTCTTAACAAAATGTAGAATAAAGGCAATGCTTATGAAGAAGATTCTGTGGTAAACTTGTTGAATTGACCGCCCCCATCAGCATGGACAAGGGCTTTATAGAGCTTGTCTTCACCAGTAATGTAAGTTTGTCCTTCTCAAACCTTCAAACTTTGTTGTGTATATTTGGTTAGGCATGATTGCAACAACTGTTTATTTTTGGTGTTTGCATCAAATTGCATGTTTAAAGTTGATTATGTAGTTCATAAACAAAAGTTTGTCCTTCTCAATTTAAGTTTTCAGTTGTACAACCAAGTTCCTTCTTCATACCATGTAAATTAAATTATATAGAGCAAGTAATGTTCTTTTGCACTGCATGTATGCTTCTGTTCTTCATCCGTAATCCAGTAGGGTGGTGAACCTTCCCACTGCAACACAATGTCATATTCTGTAATGTCTTAACTATGAACAATGTCATATCATTCTACTATTATTTAAACCGTCTCTTTATTTGCCATTCTGAAATGGGATAAATTGACAGCAATCTAACCATTGATACTTATGAGTTCTTGATATGTAATCCATTGGTGTCGTGAAGCTACCAACTCCTTCACAATGTCATTTCCTGCCATGTCTTGACCTGAACAATACCATATTGTGTTAATGCAATTTTAAACTGTGTCACTTTATTCGTCAGTAAGAAATGTGATGAATTTTCAGCACTGATACTTTTATGTGCAAAACCTGTCATTTGTCTGCTTGTTTATCTTTCAGAGTGAGGAAGATATAAGTGTTGACAAGCGCAGTCACATCATCTTGCTCAGCTGCTTGCGCTGCAGCTCGCCAACAAGGCTAACCTTTCTTGAACTCTATTGAAGTGATGTCGGTTTTGTATATTATTTTGTCGGCGTGTTTATTTGCACTGGTGGCAATCTTTGATGCCAGTGTATGTAATCTGCTGTCTGCTTGTGCTTTATTATCATAGTGGCGAACTTTGATGCCCAGTGGATGTAATATGCCATAATTTATTTATTGTATAATCTAGGTTTTTTCTTATTCATGATGCTGCAGTTATTTTACTGTATATATATACTATCTTCGATGTAAACCGACCAAACCGTAAAATTAAGGTACATAATCGGACCGTCATGCAATCATGATGTATGATCCGCATCATGGGCCCCGTCATCTTGGTCCGTTAAACGGCCAAAAGTAAACTGGCCCACTAGTAGATAAGGGCCTTTAATAGGCTGAGTAACCCCCGGCCCTCTTTTCGCAAGAAAACTCCATGGGCTTTTAGGAGGCTGAGAACTAGGTAGGGCTTGAAACGTGCGGAACAGCTCACGGGCCGGCAGCAGCCCGAAATGGACCCTGGCCCATGATTGTGTGAATCAAATCATGGGCTTTTAACAGGCCAAAATTGTCTTGGTCCTTGTTTGTCCCAATAGATATCGACTGCGAGCAGGCCGGATGGAAACCGGGTCGTAGTTAGGCCCAACTATATGACGGGATTTTAATAGGCCGAAATTAATATAAGGCCGAAATGTTAAACGGGCCCTTAACAGGCCGAAACTAATATCAGGCCGAAATAATAAATGGGCCTTTAGCAAGTGGGCCCAAAAGCATAGCGTCCAGTTGACGGGCCGAATCTGATACGGGCCATAATTTAGCCCAAAGCCTCTTAAAGGGTCGGACCTGATCTGGGCCGAAATTTGGCCCAGAACGTGGTAGGCTTTTAACGGGTCGGATCTCATATGGGCCATTATTAGGCCCGGAACGTGGCAGGCCATTAATGGACCAGATCAAATATGGGCCGGCATTTGGCCCGAAATATGGCTGCCAGTTAATAGGATGGCCTACTTGGGTCCTCAAAATCTTGTGGGCCTATAGCTGGGTCGGCCCATTAATGTCGGCGAAATCTCATGGGCCTTTAGCAAGGCCGGCCCATTATGATCGGCAAGAATCTTGTGGGCCTTTACCTGGGCCGGCCCATTATGGCACACAAAAATCTTGTGGGCCTTTACCTGGGCCGGCCCATTATGGCCCGCAAAATCTTGTGGGCCTTTAGCTGGGCCAGCCCATTATGGTCCGCAGAATCTCGTGGGCCTTTAGCTGGGCCGGCCCATTATGGTCAACGCGGACCTGACACGTGTCTCCTCCAGCCAATGATGATTTTACACGTGGAAAATCCCCATTGGTCCAGGCTGTTAACGGGTTATCGGATCCAAAACCCGACCCGATAGCTTAACGACATTCCGTTACGGTGGATGCCACGTGTCGGTCACCCTTGACTAAAGCACTTCTGTGACGCGCGATTTATCGTCATGGAAGTGGACACTTCCGTGATGATAATTTTGGTAATATCGTGGAACACTTCTACGACAGCACAGGTATGACTATCTTGATTCTGTCATAAAATCGTCATGGATGTACATGCATGACAAAAAATGCGACCTACTGTGACAAACACGTATCATCATGGAAGTGTATTTTTTGTAGTGTCCCATCCCCCCTTGCATATACACACTCAAGGGAATCCCTCGACGTGACGTCATATTCGTCTCTCTCTCTCTTTAGACCACTCTCATTTCTCGTG